>NW_001849577.1:728855-760745 GCF_000209065.1 Trypanosoma cruzi | reverse complement strand
TCGCCAGCATTCATAAGCGGCGTGCGGCAGCCCCACTGCCGTTTTTTGACGGCCATCTGCGCCGCGAGCAATTCCCTCTGGGGCGCACATTGCATGTAGATGCCTCGTGTCCATAGGTATGACATTGTTGTCATCGCAAAGTGCGTTGGGTTTCTCGCCGATCGACGAGAGGCTGGGCTGCCTTCGCATAGGTGTCCGTCTGGCGAACAGCGGTGTAAAGACGGGCGCGCAGTTTGGAGAGCCGGATGCCGGGATCGGATGCAATCGTGAGCGGCATCCGGAATGTATTCCGTAGGGACCTCCCCAAATTCATGAGGCGATCGGTGGGATCCGGCCCGCCTTCCAGCACGCCGATCCACTCGACCAAATTTTCAAAGGCAAGTTTAACCTGCTCGTCCTCCTGTTGCCAGCATTGGTATGCGCACCGGAGGTCGAAAACGACTCCGGGGGTTCCCTCATTCCATATGCGCGTAGGCCACGTGGTGGCGTCGAATGCGCAGAAACCGCGGTCCTCTTCCATAGGCGACTGGGCTTCCAGGGGAGAAGTGCGGGAAGGCAACGGCGTGGAAGGGTGGAAATGTGGTCTCCCAACATTGCCGTGAGGGAGTCTGTAAGCCGCCGAACTGTGTCGGGCCGCGCTGCTAGGCACGCCTCCAGCCATCAAGATATCCGTTCGATGCGGTAGTGTAGACACGCCATCGTTGGCAACGTGTCGAGTAGCGGGGGCCTCGTCCCGCCCCGCCGTTTCCGCGTCCCGCGCGGGTTGTTGAGCATTATGGCGTGCCTCCCGTTCCTGGAGTTGACCCGTGAGCCTTCCCAAGTTGAATTCGAGTGCCCGTAATTGGGCGTGAGCGGCCTCCAATTGCCGTTGTAGTTCTAGGACCTGGTTGCCGGCCCCGGCGATATTGGATCCCCTCACCGATAGGTTAATATGCGCTTCCTCAACCTGCGAGTTGAGCTGAGCATTCCGATTCTGCACGTCCGCGATGGCGTGGGTGTATATTCGTGCTCAAGCGCTCTCTTCAGCAATGATGACCCCTGGCTGGGTCCCCAACTCCTGACTGCCCGCGGAGCGGTGTTTCTATCCGCTGCTGAATTCCATCGGCGCTTATCAGCGCTATACATACCTTTTGCGTGCCGTATGTGACGCGCAACGACAAAAGCTACTGCTAAGCGGAGACATTGAGCAGAACCCAGGCCGCATAGCAGTACTCCAGATGAACGTTTCTTGCCTCACGCCGTCAAAACTCGCAACATTAATGGCGCAAGGAGCAGACATAATAGCCATCCAGGAGACTTGGAAGTCGTCGGAGCAGATCGCCAGCATGCATACTGGAGATTATGTGCTCTATGCACAGTCGCGCATCGGCAAGGGAGGCGGTGTGGCGGTGCTGGTGCGGAAAACTCTCCGCTCCAAGCGTATACCCCTCACCATCCCCCAGCATGGCACCAGCCTTGAAGTGGTGGTGGTCCAGGTTGCTCTGGACCAGAACCGTGATCTTATTGTAGCGAGTGCCTATATGAGACCACCACCGCAAGTAACGCAATCCTTCAGGCGGTTACTAAACTGCCTTCCAGCCTCGTCGCCGCTCCTGCTGTGTGGGGATTTCAACACGCATCACCCACAGTGGGAGCCATTCTTGGAGTCTTCTCCAAGCGAGGTTGCTGCAGAATTTTTAGAACTGTGCACGGATGCGGGACTCACCTTGGTTAACACCCCTGGTGAGATCACGTATGCTCGTGGCACAAGAGAACGATCCTGTATCGATCTGACATGGTCAAAGCATTTGACTGTGTCAGATTGGTCAGCTTCTGTGTCGCCACTTAGTGATCATTACATGCTAACATTTACGCTGCATCGGGCATTTAAGGATATCATACCTTCGGCACCCCCTTCGGCACCTAAGACATTCTACAGTTGGGGGAAGTGTAAATGGGATTTATTCATCAAGGACTTCGACGCACAACTTCCGGCATATGACTATAAAAAGCAGTCCACCGGCATTAAAGCTTTCACGAGAGCGCTTATTACTTCATATCGACGACACCGCCCCCGCGGCATGCACAAGGATGGTCCCAGGCTTTGGGACGACACTCTCATGGAGGCAGAGCGGATTGCTACCGACAGCAAGGCCCGCTACCTACAGTTACCGACGCCCGACCGTGAGGCAGAAATGCAACGGACAAGGAGTCAATTCTTCCTCCCACTCCGAGAGCGCTTGCGCAACACGTATCTACGTCGCATCAGCAAGTTAAATCCAGGCGAACCACTCGCATGGAAATACATTTCCGGACGAAAAAAGGCATCACTTCCACCTCCTACATCATTGTTGTTGGGAGATGGTCAACACACTTATAAAACAGCAAGGAGAGCAGCGAACGCTCTCAATCGTATCTTTTTTCCACTTCACCCCTCTCACAAGGCAGTTAGGTTTTCCAAAGGCATCAAAAGACAGAACCCATCTTTGGGCATTGTTTCTTCTTCTCTTTTTGGGCAGCAGAACAACAACGAGTCTGCTGCCCCATTTACTTCATTTTCTTCTACTTCTTCTAGCTCTGAGCCGCAGAACAACTACGAGTCTGCCGCTACATCTACTTCAGTTTTTTCACTCTCATTTAGTTCCGAGCCACAGGATAACAACGAAGCTGCCACCACATCTGGTTTAGTTGCTCATCTTCACTCCCCTCTTGAAGCACCCTTTAATCGCACGGAGCTGCTTGCTGCGCTACGTAATACGCCGTATGGCAAGGCCCCCGGACCGGATGAAGTCTACAGTGAGGCACTGCGACATATTTCGTCAAAGGGTCTTCGATTTCTTCTTCGCTGCGTTAACCGCAGCTGGACGACCGGTACGATCCCGGCTGAGTGGAGACGCGCTACCATCGTCCCACTCTTAAAACCCGGTAAGTCGCCGGAACTGCTTGAGTCGTATCGACCCATCAGCCTTACTTCCATTGTGAGTAAGGTTGCTGAGAAAATGGTACTGAAGAGATTGCTTTGGGTGTGGACGCCACACACCCACCAGTATGCATATCGTAGTGTGCGTACCACGATGATGCAGCTGGCACACCTGATACACGAAGTGGAGCATAGTAGAAATCATTATTTCCAAGTGAACCTTCCCAAGAAGAGCGGTATTGGTAATCAACTCCACTACAGACCCCATCGGACTCTGCTGGTGTTGGTTGATTTCAGCAAGGCCTTTGACTCCATAGATCATCGAGTCCTCAGTCGCTTGCTAGCTAATATTCCGGGGGTGAATTGTAGAAGGTGGCTTAGAAACTTTCTATGTGGTCGTAACGCGAAGACGCGAGTCGGTAACAGAAACAGTGATCGGCGTCCCATGCTGCGAGGAGCTCCTCAGGGGTCCGTACTGGGAACATATTTGTTCTCCCTTTACGTACACCCACTTCTCAATCTGCTGAACAGCTTTGCGGGTGTCACAGCAGACATGTATGCGGACGACCTCTCTATTATCGTTAAGGGGCAGTCCCGGGAAGACGCCATTCCCACTGCCAACATGGTTCTTGAAAAACTGCATGCGTGGAGTCAGGAAAATGGCCTGGCTATTAACCCGTCAAAGTGTGAAGCCGCTTGGTTCACACTCTCCACGCATACGGAGTCAGATTATGATCGTGAAGGAAAGTGGCCGCTGGTAGTGGCTGGATGTCAAACCCCAGTCATGACCATGGGGGCATCGCGAACTACGAAGCTTCTTGGCATGGATCTCGATCCACGACTGACGCTAAATGTGGCGGCCTCCAAGCAATGCGCTGCCACTTCGCAACGGATATCGCAGCTACGCTGCATTGAGCATAAAGAGGCGGGACCATCTCCACATGACCTACGCACGTTCGTCATTGGATACGGTGCTTCCAAATTACGATATGGCAGCGAGCTCATATGGGCAGTAGCGACGGATTCAGCGAAGAATGAAATGCAAAAGACGTACGCAACTCTGGCGCGCATTGTCAGCGGAGTTCCGAGCACTGTCGACCCGGAATCCGCACTTCTAGAGGCTAATATGCCGCCGCTTCACGTCCTTTGCCTGCGCGCGCGGCTCTCCATATTTGAGAACACACGCGCATGCCAGATGGACTGGATGCGGAGACCTCCGCCTGAGTCACCGCCTCGCGCAGGTTTCCGCATCTCGCCATTATCTCGGGACGAGCTATACGCCTTCGTAGACGCATACACAAAGGAGCACGGCACCACCCAGAGCTCACCACGCGAAGAGCGGTTCTTTCGCAGCTCCATTCCTCCCTGGTTTGCGGCCTCCGCACATCGGGTCACCATTGGCGTCGAACTTCCGACAGATCCCTCAATAACTGACGAGGAAGAGCTGACAAGGGAAAAGCGCAGAGTCAGCGAAGAGGCTCTAGCGCTGCACAGTCATCGTTCGTGGATACTCGCAACGGATGGCGGTGTCGACGTTCCCAAGTCAGCCGGGGTTGGAATACTGCTTTCATCCCTCAATTCATCGGAAATAATAGAAAAGGCCAGTATAAACTGCGGTGCACGCCCATGCAGCTACAGGACGGAATCCCGTGCATTGCTTCTAGCCCTGGAGAAGCTGATCATCCCTCGCATCCAACACAGGCATAAAACCCTGCTTGTGGTTACAGACAGTCAGTCTCTTCTTGCGGCTTTAAATAAGGGCCCGCTCAGTCAGACAGACTGGACGGAGGATCAGATCTGGCAGCGTCTCTTGACACTGGCGTGTGCTGGCTGGTCTGTGCACCTGCAGTTTTGTTGCGGACATTGTGGAGTACATGCTAACGAGCTTGCAGATCAGTATGCGACGCAGACTATGGAGACTGGACAATACACGGGGCAAGGAATTGCACCTTTATGGCACACGGATCTGCTGACATGTTTTACTACCCAGCTCACCAATAAGTGGCGTAGTACGATTCGTCAAGACACTCATCGCTACTTGCTTTGCGGCACAAGGCCATCAGATCTCAGCGGCAAGGACCTGATCACTCAGGAAGTTCTTCACCGTCAAGAACTGGTTCACCTCGCAAGGGCAGGGTGCGGCGAATCTGAGCTCTGGGGCCGACTATACTGGGCTGTGAGAGATTGCACGAACCAATGCCGTTTCTGCAACATCTCACCGGAACAGTCTGCATATATGCGCTCTAACAACGACCCAACTGCACCTGGGACGGGCACTGTTTCCCTGCCGGAAAGGGACGAAGACGTCTCTCCAGTAAGGCGACGAACCGTCACACGCCTTCGGAAGGAGAAATGTCCGTACTGCGATTCTATATCGACGGGGTTCTCGAATCTCGTCAGTCACTGTCGGTCATTCCATCCGGAACATCCTCCACCGCTTCCCGAGCTCAAATGCGATTTCTGTGACATGGTTTTCCCCACACGGAGAAGCACCGCACAGCACAGAAGTCGCTGCGCACACAACCCAGACACCACACGGCATCTAAACAGAAGTGCCAGGAAGCGATCTCTGCTACCGCAGGATCAGCCAGCTTCCACAAGCACGCCAATTGGCCCGCAGGAGACCTTGCACCATCTGCTTCTAGAATGTCCAGGCACCTTGGCTGTGCGCCAAAGATTGGGCATTGAACAGGACCTCCGCACCGAAAAGTTCTCTCAATGGCAGTTGCTTCACAGCAGGAAACTTTTGTCGTTACTCGACCTCCTCTTCGGCACTCAGATGGCATCGTATAGCTAGAAGTGTTGGTAAGAGTAGGGAAAAAAAGAAGAAAATGTAAAGAACGGGAAAAGAAGGTGAATAGGTGGAACGCCATCAATGCATCGGAGGGAATTTTCCAGTCAGTAGCAGTGAAACAAATGGACGGGCGCTCACGAAGGTAACCTTATTTATTGTGGAAGAAGCCGAGATAACTTCGTAATATTGTATTCAATGTGTATTTCAGCAGTTACCATAACTCACTGATGCCGTATTTTATTGAGCCTGCACCAGTTATGTAATCCATTCATTTATTCTGTCAAGGTAAGCCAATTGACAAGCATACAAGCAGCTAAAGTGCACTGTGAAAGACCCAAAAGAAAAAACACACCCAAGAATGCGTCACACTCTGCGATTCTTGGTGCTGCTGCTCTGCTGCGTCTCTGCTTCTGTTGCCGTCGCAGAGCATCACTGCATCTCCGATGAAATTGAAAAAAAGGTTGGACCACGGACGACAGCAGTGGTGCTAGAGCTGCCAACTCGGGAAAGTGGCATGATGCGGGCGCTGACTGCCTCGGCTCCCGGATGGGCGCCCATCCGCTTTCAAGTCTTTGCGGAGGATCTGAACGATCCCTCAAAACACTGCACCGCCGAGGGGCAGATTCGTCCGGACTTTTTGGGGGGAACTGTTGAGTGTAAAAAAGAGGATATTTTAACGGAGGAGAAAAAGTCCATCATATTGAAATCCCTTATTCCCCGAGCACTTAAAATGCACACGGATCGTCTCCTTGTTGAACCTCTCACGGTCAATGTTATTGTGCCGACGTTTTATTCGGGTATATGCGCTCAGTTTACAATACCCAGCTCTCACCACACAGTGGGTGTGGCCGGTGCGGACATGTACTTGTATGCCTCCGCTGCCCCTATAAAGCGTTCCGCTCTTGCGTGGGCTACTACATGCTCTCAATTACCCGATGGGCGTCCTATTATTGGTGTGATGAATTATGGCCCGAGCTCTGTCACTGATTCGGAGTACAGCGTTCGTACTTTAGCGCATGAGGTTGCACATGCTCTTGGGTTTATTGTGAGGATAATGAAGGAACGCAAAATGGTGAAAGAGGTTAAGGGTGTACGTGGCAAGGCAAAGGTGCTTCAGGTGTCGTCACCCAAGACGGTGAAGAAGACTCGTGAGCACTTCAACTGCGTGAATGCTACCGGGATGGAGCTGGAGGACGAGGGTGGGGCCACAACATCGTCGCATTGGAAGAGACGCAACGCAAAGGACGAGCTGATGGCTGGGAAAGAAGGAATCGGATACTACACGGCGTTGACAATGGCTGCTTTGGAGGACACCGGTTTTTACAAGGCCAATTGGGGAATGGAGGAACCGATGTCATGGGGCAACAACTCCGGCTGCGCGCTGCTGACGGAGAAATGCGTGATAAATGGCGTCACCAAGTATCCAGAGATGTTTTGCACCGCTGAAAGCAGCCTTCTTTTATGCACATCGGATCGTCTGGCGCTGGGGTACTGTACAATAGAACTCCACGACGCTCCCCTTCCTCCACAATTTCAGTACTTTTTGAATCCCAAACTTGGCGGTGCGCCCGACCTTTTAATGGACTTCTGCCCTTACATTGAAACGTATGCCAACACTAGTTGCAGTAATGGGGACGCGACCGTTATGCGTGGGAGCCGCGTTGGTCCGACGTCCAAGTGCTTGAAAGGGGATGGACTCGCCGATTTCGTGGGTTTTATTGGTGACGTGTGCGCTGAGGTGTCGTGTGAAAAGGGCGAGGTGAGCGTGCGCTACCTTGGAGACGATGCGTGGCACAAATGCCCGGAGGGCGGCAGTATTACACCAACTGGGCTGTTCATGCAAGGGAGGATTTTGTGTCCAAAGTACGACGATGTATGCACTTTCATCGATGCACGCAGGGGAGGAGGTGACGTGAGCACTTTGCTGTCAGCTTTTCCATCAATCCCATTGGTTTTATTGGTCCTCATTTTTATGTCAATTTGTTAACGATTTCGTAAAAAAACGCGTTTTGTAACCGTCAAATTGGAAATGTGCCAGGTTTTGGCCAATAGTTTTTTTTTTTTCTTTTTTGATCGGAAATTGTGAAGAGAATGATCGCGGGAGAGCTGGCAAACTTAATTAATATATATATTTTAAAAAATGAATACACCTCTTTACAACACTTTTTGTCTTGTGAATTTTGGGAAGAAAACAACTTTAGGGGATCAGAGAACCGATAGCGGCTAGATGTTTTTTTATTTTAAATTGAAAGAGAAATCCAGGTTGGACTAAGGAAATCGCTTTGTTTTTATACACGGCCTCCGAATGGGGCAATATTGGCGCCCGCCCCTGGGGCTTGGTACGCCAACATGGCGCTGTCCTGGCGCAGATAACGTCCATTAATGGAATTGAGCCGTCGGATGCGACGTTAATTGCGGCCGCCCCCAACGACAGGCTTAAGCATGGATTTCGGGAACCACCACCAAACCCTGGGCGGATTCGAGCCTTACCGGACACATTTTGTGAACCTCCAGACGCCCCCGATACCAAATTTCGAGACACAATTGTTCCCGCCCATCGTGCAAGCGCGGCCCGGGAGTTTCTTTTTTTTTTTTTTTTTTTTTTCCCTACTCTTACCAACACTTCTGGCTATACGATGCCATCTGAGTGCCGAAGAGGTGGCCAAGCAACGACAAAAGTTTCCTGCTATGAAGCAACTGCCATTGAGAGAACTTTCCGAGGCAAAGGTCCTGTTCAATGCCAAATCTTTGGCGCACAGCCAAGGTGCCTGGACATTCTGGAAGCAGATGGTGCAAGGTTTCCTGCGGGCCAATTGGCGTGCTTGTGGAAGCTGGCTGATCCTGCGGTAGCAGAGATCGCTTCCTGGCACTTCTGTTTAGATGTCGTGTGGTGTCTGGGTTGTGTGCGCAGCGACTTCTGTGCTGTGCGGTGCTTCTCCGTGTGGGGAAAACCATGTCACAGAAATCGCATTTGAGCTCGGGAAGCGGTGGAAGGCGCTCCGGATGAAATGACCGACAGTGACTGACGAGATTCGAGAATCCCGTCAATGTAGAATCACAGTACGGACATTTCTCCTTCCGACGGCGTGTGATGGTCCGTCTCCTTACTGGAGAGACGTCTTCCTCCCTTGCCGACGGGGGAACAGTGTCCGTCCCCGGTGCAGTCGGGTCGTTGTTAGAGCGCATATATGCAGACTGTTCCGGTGAGATGTTGCAGAAACGGCATTGGTTCGTGCAATCTCTCACAGCCCAGTATAGTCGGCCCCAGAGCTCAGATTCGCCGCACCCTGCCCTTGCGAGGTGAACCAGTTCCTGACGGTGAAGAACTTCCTGAGGGATCAGGTCCTTACCGCTAAGATCTGATGGCCTTGTGCCGCAAAGCAAGTAGCTATGAGTGTCTTGACGAATCGTACTACGTCACTTGTTGGTGAGCAGGGTGTTAATGCATGTCAGCAGATCCGTGTGCCATAAAGGTGCGATTCCTTGCTCCGTGCATTGTTCAGTTGCCATAGTCTGCGTCGCATACTGATCTGCAAGCTCGTTAGCATGTACTTCACAATGTCCGTAACAAAACTGCAGATGCACGGACCAGCCAGCACACGCCAGTGTCAAGAGACGCTGCCAGATCTGATCCTCCGTCCAGTCTGTCTGACTGAGCGGGCCCTTGTTTAAAGCCGCAAGAAGAGACTGACTGTCTGTAACCACAAGCAGGGTTTTATGCCTGTGCTGGATACGAGGGATAATCAGCCTCTCCAGGGCTAGAAGCAGCGCACAGTATACACACTCTCCAAGCAGCTCATATCATGTGGCATCACCGCACGGCAACCCCATCGTGATGGGCAGCCCTGAAGCGGGATGCGAAGAGTAATCCAGACGAACCTCCTTTCACCGTCGTTCTCTCGAGGTGCTCGGCTACAGGCGTGCCGGCGGTGCAATGATTATGACCGTCTCTTCCGCACCGCACCACCTGCCATCCCTTTGCGTGAAGGTCGCCGTGTTCGCCGTTGCTCTCTCCACCGCCCCATGACCACGCCGGATCGGAGCGTCGCCAAAAGCTGCCCCAAAAGCCAACACACCGGACCCATGGTGCGTTCTGTGACTCACCCGCAGCACTGAGAGTTCCTCCAGCAGCGCAAAGGCCGTCCGCCGTGTGCGCGCCTCTTGCGTGCAGGAGGAAGTCCCTCCGCAGCGCCTCCCAGGGGTTGCTGGCGACAAAGTATACGCACGTGCGCTACGACCCGTCCCTCCGTGGCTATGGGATCTGGCTCCAACCGCTTTTTGTTGTTGTTTTTTCTCGTGTTTCCTCAAATAAATTCGACGGCCCGCACGCCGTCCACCATCGTCGAGCACGTCCGCCCTGCTGAGTGGAGGCGTGAAGGAGAGCCCCGGCCCCCGGAGAGGCAGCCGCAGCGGAGGGCGTGAAACACGACCCCGTCACGCCTCCGCCCCAGGCCAGCGCCGTGGCTCAGTAATCCATTGCTGCCGAGAATCAGCACAATAACAAATCCATAAATTAATCAGCCAAATAATCGACAAATAATGAGAAGTGAGAAGGCGCCTGCCACCAGCATCGAAGTTACGTCGCATCTTCGGGGAGCTTCGTGCCTTCTCGCCGCGCAGAGGCTCTTTTGGGGGCGGAGCCTTTCCACCCCGAGAAGAAACCGCGCCAACCTTTTCGTGAGGCACAGCTTCCCCACTTCCCAAGTGTCCGCCTCATGTTTTGTCTAATTGCCGGCAGCGCCGGGCAGCGGAGTGGATGCGGACTTGTTTCATTGCACAATTCACGTTCGCCGGTTTTCACGATGTCTGGTCGATGCCCGTGGCGTGCCGTGCGGTGGTGATTTTCCGTTGGTTAGTTGGACTTTGTGGCGCGGAGTTCTTTTTTCAAGTCTTTTCTGGCATCTTTTTTGGGAAGGCCTTTTTTTTTACTTGCATTTGTCTGCGTATTGCATGCGAAATTGATTTTAAACTGTTTTTCAGGTTTTTGAAATGTTTTCTTTTTTTTTTTTTTATGTAAATTTTGATTTAATTTTTTTTTTTGTGTGTGATAAAAATAACGCCTCACATTTGCTCATTATTTTGTGTTTTGGTTATATATATACAAAGGGAAAAAAAATGCAAATTCGCTCTAAAAATATATTACGTGCCATATTGATAGGATCAATATATTTTTTTGGTTTAATAGCGGTTGATGCTTTAAAGGTTGGAGTGGCTCCATTTCCCGAACCGGACCGTTTTGCTATGATGTCGGCCATTGTGGAAGAAATGCACCTGCGTGGCCACGATGTGACTGTTTACGTTCCTGGGTCCTTTATGAATGAATGTCACAAGGTTGCAGGATGCGAGTGTATCTCGATTGGTATTTACAATGAAGCCTACACGAAGAAAAATGAACCGAGCGGAATCTTTTCTGATTTAATTATTTCTGTTTCAGGGGATCACCCCAAAAAAAACTTTAACAATTTTTTTGCTTTGGCATTTAAAATGACTTTAGAAAAAAATCTTTTATTACCTGATGCTGTTATAGTGGATATTGAAACATGGGGTGCGGACAGTGTTGCCCGGAGCTTGCGAATCCCAACCGTTTTCCTTTGGTCTTCAAGGCATTGGCCATCTCAGATGAATCCCTCTTTTCCTTCTCATGGAAGTGGATTGGGTCTCCGTATGAGTGAAATAGAGAGACTTAAAAACTATTTTTTCCAGCGATTAAATCACTTTGTGACAAGGCTTCGGAACACGAAAGTTGACAATTCCTATGAATCCTTTGAGACTCTCTTGTATGGACGACATATAGTCGCACCTTTTGTTTTCGGTTTGGATATGTCTCAGCCTTTTTGCCCTAACATTCACTCGGTTGGGTTTCTGATTCCTCGCAGTAGAGAAATGACATCCATCAATAGCAGTTTGATGTCGTGGATGAATGGATGCACAGAAGGTATTCTTTATATAAACTTGGGGTCCATCTCTCACTTTTCTACTGAATGGACAAAGGGTTTATACGAATCTATTGACAAGTTTACTAAGAAGGGATTAATGTGTGTTTTGTGGGAGGTTTCTGATAATCGGCGCCCCCCATTGGTGGGTAAAAAGAATGGCGTCCGTTTTCGATTATCTCCATTTTTTTCATTTTCAAGACTTTTAATTTTGCATCATAAAAACACGAAAATCTTTTTAACAAATTGTGGCGGTAATTCAGTTTATGAAGCTGTGGAGAGTGGTGTTCCAATATTGGGTTTGGGGTTTCTCCCTAATGAAATGGACATGTGTGCAAGGGCACAAGATGCTGGAATAGGTGTGGCATTGGATAAACTTGTCTTAAATTCCTCCCAATTTATTAATGAAGTGACGCAGTTAAAAAACAACCAAAAGATCCTTGGCAACCTTATGAAAATCAAGCGAATGGGATATCTGTTGGGGGGATCACGAAAAGCAGCTGAAGTTGTTGAATTCGTTGCTTCTCTCGATGCTAATAGTGTAGGTTTTTTCTGTCCTTTTACACAGTTACCTTTTATTGAGCGACATGATTTGGATGTTTTTTTTATTCTGAGTGGAATAGTTTCCGTTATTATATTCCTTACAATAAATATAGTTTGCTGCAGAAAATCTGTAGAGGGGTCCCACAAAAAACAGAATTGAATGGTTATGAGTTATATATATATATATTGTATTAGTAATGCGAACGAAGCCGGGAGGTGGGGTATTTCCTTGAATGGGAACGACTGAAGTTATTATTATTATTATTATTATTGTTTTTATTTATTTCCTGAGGGTAAAGTTGCTGGCTTTTCAAAATGTTTTTCTTAAAGAAATCCATCTGACTTTCTCCATTATTCTCGCTTGGAGGGCGAGAAAGGGGAAGTAAAAACACACCGGATCGTAGGCGAAAGTATTGAGAATTTTAGCTTTTAGATTTCCTTCATTATAACACAGTTTTGGGCGCGGCCAAATCTACTTTATATTGAGCTTTTCTTTATTTTGGAGTATGGTGCGTTACAGAGTAAGGATGTTTTTTTTTTTTTAGTAGCTTGTGAAGAGAATAATCGCGGGAGAGCTGGCTAACTTAATGTATATATCCTGATAAAACGAATACACTTCTTTACGACACTTTTCTATCTTGTGAATTTTGGGAGGAAAACGATTTTAGGGGCATCAGAGAACCGATAGCGGCAAGATAATTTTTCATTTTTATTTTACCATCCCATCCACGCCCTTTTGATTCCCACCACGCGGCGGGGTCTTGTGGCTGGAGGACCCCAAATTCTGCCACTTCTTAAGTAATAATATTCAAATCCTACCTGAGTACAGAAGGTCTCGTGAGTGGTCAACAGTATATATATATATATACTTGTTTTGAAACTTTGAGGGTATGGTGAATCCATTCTTATTTCATTCATCCGTTTTCTTATTCCTATCTGGTTTGGTTTCTATTATTAGGAAACTCGGGATTCGGCCAGCAGCCCAGAAAATTATTTTTAATGGATAACCTTGGTTTATTTTTATCTCTGTTACGTGTATTTTTACTCGTGAAAGTTATTTGATTATTTGATATTTGCCCTATTCTTTTTTTTTATTTTCCTTAACTCTTATCATTCTCCTGTCCCATCCATAGTGTTTTTTATAGTGCATTTTGCACGTTTTTTAAGTGAAGTGTGAAAATAAAATAAAATAATAAATAAATAAAAACCGTTCATATTTTTGGGGATGTCTGAGATTGAGGAAACATTTCAGCGTATTAGCCAGCGACCGAACGTGACGGGTATAATAGTTGTGAACAATGAGGGTGTTCCCATAAGAAGCACCATTGAAGATACTGTAACACAGAACCAGTATGCGCATCTGATCACGGCATTAGCTGCAAAAGCTCGTCATTGTGTGAGGGACTTGGATCCGACAAATGATCTTTCCTTTTTACGTATAAGGAGCAAAAAGAATGAAATTATGGTGGCCCCGGACAAGGATTTTACGCTTATTGTTATTCAGCGATTTTCGGATATGTAATGTTTTTCTTAGATTTCTACTTTGTTATTATTTTTTTTTTTCAAAAGAAAAAAAACAAAAAAAAAAAAAACTTCTTGTCTGTGCAATTTGAGAAGTTATGTAGAGGATTTAAGTACCATTGAACCTATCTCAATGATTCTTATATTTGCAACATGTTAATAATAATAGTAATAATAATAATGAAAATGATAAAAGCAGAAGCAAGATAGTATATGGGATATCTTTTACGTGTATATATATATATTTTTTTTTTCTGTTCTTATTTTTTTTTTTATATATCTATAAATAAATAAATAAATAAACAGAAAAAATGTTAAATGTGCTTGACATTGTTCGACACGTTTTTTGGAATGATCAATTATTTGATCGAGATTTGTTGCCTCCAGAAGCTGATTTAGAGAAATGCCAAACCACATTGGCCGATTTGGCGACAATGACTGGCGCAGAGCGCATTGCCGTATTTCGGGAATGTGGTATCCACAATTCTCTTCATCCGGTCTTTCTTCGGGCTTTGCAACGTTTGACTGCGATTCATGGATCGGGTAAAATCGCCGACAACTACATGCTTCATCATCATTTGAGTGCACACAATTGGAGTCCTTCTTTATCTAGTGCACATCTTCTTGGCTATTCTTTTGTAAACAGTGAGGCATTTAGCACTGAGAAAGTTGATGGACCCATTCCCCGTCCTAAAGGAAAGATGGTTTTAGATAGTGGGGGTGCTATTTCAAAGACCAAATACAATGGATTGTTGAATCAAGGAGCAACATGCTATTTGAATTCTCTTTTACAAGCATTATTTCATATCTCAGAGTTTCGATGGACCATTTATCAAATGCCAACTGGAGAGGAGGCGGAAGAAAAAAATGATACAGGTGTCAAAAGAACGAAATCTATTCCATATGCTCTTCAGAGATTATTTTGTCTTCTTCAAAGAGGAAACGAGGCGGTTGACACTACAGAGCTTACCGAATCCTTTGGATGGAGTTCAACCGATAGCTTCATTCAACATGATGTTCACGAGATGACATGTAAGTTATTGGACAATTTAGAAAATAAATTGAATCATGTTCAACAGTCTGAAAAAGGAGATCACTCATCTCATACAAAGAATAATGCCATCAGTCAATTATTTGTTGGAGTTTTGGAAAACTTTGTTTGCGTGGATGAAGTGGGTTATCACGGGTCGAGAGAGGAATTATTCTATGACCTCCAGTTAGTTGTCAAAAACACAACTGATATTTACACAAGTTTTGAGCGATTTTTTCAGGTTGAGGTACTTGACGGAAAAAACAAATACTGCTTGGAGAATAACGGGAAAAAATCATATCATCGAGCAGAAAAAGGTGTGCGTTTAAAACTTACACCACCTATTTTGCTTCTGCATTTGGCACGGTTCGACTACGATATAGAACGAGGGGAAACCAAGGTTTTGAGTCGTTGGGATTACTACAACAATTTGGATTTATCGAAGTATATGCCCCATGCTTCCAAAGAGGATACAGATTATACACTTTGTAGCGTTTTAGTTCATTCTGGATCTGATGCTGGATTTGGTCATTATTTTTGCTTTTTACGGTGCTCAGATGCATGGTATAGATTTAATGACGAAGATGTTTCACCAGCTTCTCTTCGAGAAGTTTTTGGAGCGAATTTTGGTGGATTTAAACTCAATTATTGGGGTTCAGAAGTTCCAAATACGACTAACGCTTATATGTTAGTTTATATACGAACTTCTCAGATAGGACATTTATTAAGATCTATTGGACCAGAAGATGTCCCATGGCATGTTGTGCGACAACTAGAATGGGAACAAAAAGAATATGAACGACTTTTGAAGGAAAGAGCTGAAGATCATCTATACGGAAAAATTTATTTCATACAACCAAATGATATTGAAGAGGAGCATGAGTTTCTTTCCTGTCGTCGACCGCAAGGTAAACAGTTCCCAACAAATACTACTTTTAGAGTTCTATTGAGTACAGAAGCTCTTCCTGCGTTTCAATCGTTCGTCGAAAAACAAATTGGCATACCTATTTCTGAGCAGTTACTTTGGTATCCTTCAGAGAGGGGTGAAAACGGTCATGTTTTTTTACATAAACAAGTTATTCAAGGCGTAACTGTATCGGATATTTTGTGTGGCGAAAAGGATTGCTGCGTTTTTGTTGTAACTCCCTCTACTGTCAATTATATTGAAGCCGATGGCATTGAAGAGGGTGACTCCGTTAAATATGACTTGCTTCATCATAAACTATACATTCCTCTGCATTTGAAAGTTGTCTTTTTGGGATGTACAGTTCTGGCCTACAAGAAACGTGTGACGTCAGCGAAGGCCATTCAGCTTATGGAGCCATTTATTCGGAAACGTATTACAGAGATTCCCGCTGATGTAAATCTAAGACCCAACCACCATTTAACTGGAGGAGGATCAAAATGCACGATTGACCCTGAAACATCAGCTGCTCCTTCGAATGAGAGACCTTTGGGTGCATGGACAGTTCCTCCTGAAAAAATTGAAGCCGAAAAAAGGGAGGGGTTATCTGTTTTGTGTGAGTACGATCACAATGCCTATTCTAAATGTTCACCGTATCTTAATTCCGGAGACATTTTAGTTTGGCAAGAGGCGATCTCTGAAGAAGATAAAAGTGGTGTTTTCTATCCTGACATTGTGAGCTTCCAGCAATTTCTTCGACGACTGGTTCCTGTGGAGATCAAGTTAAATCATCCGCCCTCATATTCAACGCTGATCAACACACAACTAGCAGAAAATATGACATATGAACAACTTCAGCGGTACGTGGCTCGTCTTATTGGTGATCCAGAAAACTATGACCGTATCCGTTTTACAATGCACAGCCCTGAGACGAAGCTGCCATATTTTATGAAGGGGAGGAAAAAAGATCGCCCAACTCTTGGAAAGTTGCTATCACCTCCGGTTCCACGTTATGTCGCGCTTTCACGATATCTTTACTATGAATATTGCAAGTATACAGTGACGGAAATTGAGGCAGCACATTCTCTTCAATTCAAATTATTTAACGAGCGCGTGAAACCTATTAGTCAACATTGGATATTAATGCCGCGAGAAATTCCAATAACACCGGTGGAACTTTTCAGTACGTGTGTTAGAGAGATTCAGGAGGTGAAATCTAATTCTGTTCATTCATTTCCAACAACTCCAGTTTTGCCGAAAACTGAGAAGGAAAAGGAGCTACAAGAGCGAGATGTGCTTGATTCTGATATGATGTTTTACCAGGATCTTGATCCCGACGGCGCATGGAAAGAACTTCGACTCGTAGATGTATGGCGTGGAAGAATCTACAACGTATTTGACAAGGATCATCCACGCACATTTGAAAATTCCACATTTGAAGAGAGCGCAGAGTATCGTATTGAAAAAATACCGAGGCCTATCGAGGGCGTTCCTTTGCAAAATCAATCACTAATTCATGTACACCATTTTACCATGGTTCGGCAGCGGTCAAATTCTGTTGAGACTCATGGAGATCCTTTTAGCATTTACATTGACCATGCGGAATTTGCACCTGGTCTTTTGCGACGTATTGCATATAAACTAGGGCTTTCTGAGGCGGCCGTGGTGGATTGGAAGTTGGCGTTGGTAAGGGAGAATTATGTTGTGGAGGTCCAACCTGGTGTGCCATTAGGAAAACAGCTGTTTGAATTTTCTCTTGAATCTCAATATCAGCCCAACCAGCAATATCCTCTCAAGATGGCATTCTTAGGTCTTGAGCACGCCCCCTTGTTGAAGCGTCCAGTAAAGAGGGATAGTAGGGTGGTCATCCTCAATTAGCGATAAAACCATTTTTTTTTTCTTTCTCATTTCTTTTCAAGGAAGAGGGAATATAAAACATCTGCCTAAATATATCTACCAATATATAGTGGGATTCATTCCTGTTGTTTTGTCGCCGACATCTTTTTGATTAATTTTTGCAAAAGTTACTTTTGCTTTACATATTTTGTTGCCCCTTTGCCTTTTGACCAGAATCAAATGCATTGGATAGAGTGTTTTTTCTTGCCTCCGTTTTTTTTTTTTTACACTTTTTGTGAAATGCTCTTTGCTTTCAAATGTTTTTTTTTTTTTTTTTTTTTAAACCCCCTCAAAAAAGAAAATAATAATTGACGACGATGTCTGCGTCATCAGAGGCCAATACAGATGGCAAGCACCGGTATGCTCGCGTTAATGTGGACAAGCCACGAGAATACTGGGATTACGAGTCTGCTCGAATTCAGTGGAGCTCGCCTGAACGGTACGAGATAGTTGAAAAAATTGGCCGAGGGAAGTACAGCGATGTGTTTCTAGGGTGGGATACCAAAGTCCGTCGTCAGGTGGTTATCAAGGTGCTCAAGCCTGTTAAGAAGAAGAAGATTTTACGAGAGCTAAAGATTCTTCAAAATCTTCAGGGAGGGTCCAACATCGTGGAGTTGTTTGACGTCGTACGTGATCCATGCAGTAAGACACCTTCTTTCATATTTGAGTATGTTCCAGCCTCCGATTTCCGAACAATATTTCCTATTTTGACGGACCACGACGTCCGTTACTATATTTTTGAGCTTCTGAAAGCTTTGGAATACGCGCATTCAATGGGTATCATGCACCGCGATGTAAAACCGAACAACATCACAATTGATCATAATCGACGCAGACTTGTTCTCATTGACTGGGGTCTGGCAGAATTTTATCATCCTGCCACGACTTACAATGCTCGCGTGGCTTCTCGCTATTTTAAGGGTCCGGAGCTCCTAGTTGAGCTTCCCATGTACGATTACCGGCTTGACATGTGGTCGCTCGGGTGCATGTTTGCAGGTATTATCTTTATGAAGGAACCATTTTTCCATGGAAAGGACAATAACGATCAACTGGTTCGCATTGCCAAAGTTCTAGGAACCGATGAGTTAATGGAGTACCTCCAAAAGTACAACTTGACGCTTTCTCCTCTTTTGGAGGCGGCAGTGGGTCGTCATAGCAAAAAGCCGTGGAATACATTTATAACCCGAGAGAATCAACATTTATGTTCGCCAGAGGCCCTCGATTTCTTAGATCATCTGCTCCAATACGATCACGTGAAACGTGTGCAGGCGTTAGAGGCAATGCAACACCCATACTTTGATCCTGTGCGGGCTGAGTGCATGGGCAATGTGGCGGAGAATAAGGTCACTGTGTAAATAAAAGCGGAGCAAGATCCAGTCAAGACTGAAAAAAAAAGAAGTAGAGACAAAATACACATAAATATATCCACAGTATTAAAAACAACCAAAAAAAGAATGCAATGAAAAGAAAGAGAGGGGTAAAAAAAAAATAAAGGGGTGAGGATCCAGACGTCGGACGCATTTTCGACACAAAGTTTCCTTGTGTTTGATTAAAAGAAAAACAATCACTACAGACGCGGCATACACGTTTTTTTTAAAAGCCGAAGGCGGTGTGGGTGCAGTAATGAACCTGACATAGCAGCGCATTTCGTTATATTTTGTTTTCTTTGGATTGCCAGCCTCTTTCTTCCAACTGCGATGCTTTATTTTTGGACGTAAAATATTCGGTTTGCAGATCTTCTTAAAATTTAAGCAGAGGTCCAACCACCGAACAAGAAAAAAAAAGAAACCGTTCATGTGTGTTGTACCTGGAAAAGAGGAAAAAGGAAACAAGCGATAGTCAAACGAAAAAAAAAAAAAAAGGATCGCCACGATATCATACCGTTAATGGACAGTGCGAAAATTGCTGAATTTGTCTTCAGTTCCTCCCTCCCCCTCCTTTTGCTGTTTGCTCCTCATTTTTTTTTTTTTCTAGTAAACTGCGGTGAGAATTTGAGAACATATGAGGCTAAATAAATGGGTGATTGTATTGTCCATCTATCATTGTTTCTTTGTCTGTAACTGGAGTTGGGTTTCAAGGCTATTGCGTTGAAAGGTAGCGAGGAAGTTTTTTTTCTATAAATTCAAGGATGGCTACTTCCCAATAAAAAGTACCGGGAATGGAAGGGATATTAGGCACACACTTTGGACAGCAATTCCACCAACACGCTCCGAATTGCTTGACCTTTACGTATACTATTTCCCATGGTGGGTCTCGATGAACGGGATTGACCTTGTCGTGTCGGATGGTGCAGATGATAGGATGCAGCACGATGACGCGGTGTGCGAAAGCGCGGCGGGCATGCGCACTCCGAGCTGGCCACAGTTTTTGGCGAGTCATCTCTCATCACCCATGAAAGCGGCGAGGGCAATTGGATGGAGGCGGGGCATGTTGGCCGCTGAAAATCTGAATTTTCGGCACGACTATTCTCAGGCCACCGGGGAGCACCATCATCTTTGCGCTCTCTCTCATTGCGCAGCTGGCGGCCCAGGAGAAGAGGGACTCCGTGCGACCCTCGCGAAGGGCCTTCCGCGAGAAGTGCAGGACTTTTGGGAAAAGGAGACGCGACCGTTGACGAGGGAGAGGCTTGGAGAAGCCAGCGCCGCCCGACTTCACCTCCCAACCGCGGGGTGGCAACTCCCTGGTGTCCAAGCGTCGCCTTGTCCCGTGGGAAACTCCTAGCATCCTCGTTTTTGCGACGGCGGCGGGGAAGATGGTGGTGGCCGTGAGCTCCCGAATGCATGCGTTCCTCCACTCGCCCAGGGCTCCGCCAACGACGTGCCGAGCCGGGAATTGTCGGGGGATGGGGGGAAGCCCCGGGTTCCGCATTCACGACGCGGCTAAATGGGTCTCTCGTTCTCAGAGTGGGGCTTGCAGGCTCTGGAGCTGCTGCTGCGCAGGAGCCCGGCGACTGGGGATAGGAATCCACACATGTTCAGGAGGCGCTCGCGAGCCCCATGGGATGGGTCGGGATGGGCGGTGATCTTGGTGCGCCGTCGTCGGTGGTGTTGAATTTCAGCGACGCCCTACGCACGATGACTTTTGGGCGGCGCGCCCCAGCATTTTCATGATGGGACCGCGTTCATGTTTTCACAGGACTATGTACGAGGCGGGCGCGTTGGCAAATTCTACCCAGCCGCTGACCGGGAAGGAGCAGCGAGCACGATTTTTTCGTGGCCGGCTGTGCGGGTTATTTGGGCAAGAAGCGTCTTGGGGCTTCTTGGCGGCAGTGGATGCTCACGGGGCATCCCCCTGATTGGATTTGCGCGCTGCCGTTTTTGACTGAGCGCACCCAGTGGGGCGCGAAGACTTTTTTTTTGCCGTGTCACGGTCACCCGCATGGAGGCGCTGGTGTTGGAGAAGAGGGTTGCCGAACGTGCCCGGGTTGCCGTGCGGCCATCGGCGACTGCGAGTCAGGGGTTGCAACCCGCACTTTTCTCGGCGTGTCCTTTGGTCATTCTTCGCGATCGGGGGTGTTGGGCGCTGCGCCTACTTGGTATTTACGCAGCACGCTTTTTTTTTGCGGTGCCGGATGGTTCATTTTTCCTCGTTGGCGTTTGCCAATTATGTGCCGCAAGGCGTGAATTTCCGTGTGGGCATTGCGTTGTTGCGGGGCGCCGCCTTGTGAAGGGGGCTGTGCGGAATTGCGCGCTTCGGCTTGGAGGAGTTCGATTTGATGGCGTGTTTTTTTTTTTTTTGCATTTACAACATTCACGCACTTTTTTTTTTTACACTCGCGGTCACAGAACAACCTTGCAGACGACCTAACACGTCGTGGCACCTTCAGTTCTGATTAATTGGCAAAGAGTGAGGCGGAGGCGCCTGGCTGTTGCGGGGCCCGAAAGGCTGCCAATTGTTGATTTCTCAATGAGCCCGGCTGCTTTATAATGAATTATGAGCTATTACTTTTACGGGTCTATGGGTGTTGGAGACACATCGGCTGAGTTGTGGAGAATTTCGGGTAAACCGAACCAAAATGGGTCTATCTTCTTGCTTTTTTTTTTTTTGAAGAGGGGAGAAGACTTCATCCGGGCGCATATATAAATATATATTTACAGGCAGGCAGGGACTCATTCTCTTCTATTTTTTTTTGTGCCTAATTTTTTTTTTCTATATATATATTTGTGGCTTGTTTGCAACCAGCCTTTAGGGGTTTTAAGTGGTGTATATGTGAATACATACACATACATCATTTATATTTCTTAGGAGAAAGGGTTTTGTTTGAGAGGATGCAAGGAGGTCTGCGTCTCGTTCGAGTCGCTCACATCACAGCAGTGGCGAGAGTGCGTATGGGGGCAATTTCTATCAATCATCAACAGTCACTTTTTAGTGGCTCTTCGGTATTTTATTGCGCTAGCGCCAGTGGTGGCCACGTCTCCGATAATACGCTGACTACCCGAGACGAGAAGGGAAATTCGTTGATTCGGGTGAAACGGCTCCCGCTTACGTTAATAGAAGAAGTTCCTCTTCCACAGCGTGTCTTGACAGATCTTGAACTCGTGATGATGGCGTGGTGTGAAGAACATGCGCGGCAGTACGCTATGATCATGATGGCCATCCGTGTGGCAATATTTTTTTTGCTGCTCATTATCCTCTATGTGTTCTACCGAACCCAACTTTCCAGTGAGCGGATGATACGAGGGGTGGCTCATATGCCAGCGGACCTTCGTATTGGTAGCGTGGTCTACTTTGACATTGCGGAAAACGGTGCAGATATTGGCCGGGTTGTTATTGGACTTCTTAACGAGAAATGCCCTCTTTACTGTGAGTACTTTCACCGAAGGTGTACAGGGAGCGGTGATACAGGCGACTCGTTTCGAGGTATGCAGTTGGCTGCTATTGTTCCACGACATTGTTTGATATTTGGTGATGGGAGGGAAATGACCCACGACGTCACTGGTTTTAATCCACATTACTTGCCTACCGAACACCTTGGGACAGGATCATGGAGAGGGGCTTTGTCTTCTATTGCATACGGAGTTAACAAGGAAAGCCCCAATTTTGCCATTCACGTTTCTGCTGGTGACTATGCCCCTCAAATATTTGCTTTAGTTATTGGAGGATTTGATGTGGTTGAGAGAATCAATGCTGGGGGTTCAAAGCATGGCAACGCCCCAAAGAAGGGCTTTACGATAGTAGAATGTGGTGAGTTGTGCACGCTTGCCAAATCACATATCGTTCCCATGCCATGGAAACTTTACGAAAGTATTTCTAAGGGGTATGACGAAGAAAAGTTTGGTGAAAGAATCCCTCGTGACTTCCTTGAGAGGTCTGACGAACATTCTACTGCCAGGGTGCTGAATAGCACAACTGGTCAGGAGAAAATAGGAAAGACAGTGCCTTGGTGGAGATTTTTGTGGTAACTCTTGCTTTTTTTTTTATTTGTTGGGCACGCGCGTTTCTTTGCTTGGGGAGGCGCTTAATTTGTTTTTTTTTTCTTTGTTTTCTTTCCTCGGTGGCCATGATGGATGATGTTTGGAGGATGTGTCTGCGTGTGTGTGTGTGTGGAGGGGTTGGTCATTGGAGACAACGTCATACAGGGAAGAGTCAACAAGAGCAGGAGAAAAAAGTGGGAAAAAAAGCCTGTGGTGTTGGGACGTGATGACTGGAATGGACTGCCGACACATTCGTTTTTGAACTTGTTGTCGGATTTCATGCCGAAAAATTTCTTTTCACTCTTTTTCCCCCCTCCTTTCTGTGAATAAAAGCGAGGTGGGCAGGGCGATGCTTGAGTTTGAGGGAAGCAGTCTGTTCCGACACCATATTGTGTGCAGCCTCCTCACCAACAAACCGGTCCGTGTCTCGGGCATTCACGACGAAGATGAACCGCAGGGAATTATTGCCACCGAAGCCAACTTCCTCAAGTTCATTGATCGCGTGACTGGTGGCTCTAAATTTGAGTGCACAGATAACAACACTACCTTGACGTTCTACCCGGGCATGATCCTCGGCGGGAACTTTTCGCATGAGGTTCCTAGCTGCCGTTGCGTGAGCTATATCGCCGAGGTTGCTGTTCTTCTTCTTCCTTTTGCAAAGTTGGATACGAAGCTGACGTTGGTTGGATCGACGCAAGGCGAGATGGATCTTTCTGTTGACACCCTCCGAACGGTGACTACGCGCTGGTTACAACTGTTCGGTGTAGAGTGCAGTGTGCGAATCATTCGTCGTGGAGCACATCCGGGCGGTGGTGGGGCAATTGAACTGCAATGCAAGGCGCTTCGGAAACTAACTTCCGTTGATGCAACAACTCGAGGTAGGGTTCGTCGTATCCGCGGTATCTCTTTTGGATCTCGTGTAGCGGCAGATCTTGCTCACCGTGCAGCCACCGCTGCAAAGGGTGTGCTTTTAAATCTCCTTCCCGATGTCTATGTGGTGACGGATTTAGACAACTCCAAAACACATCATGGGGAACCGTCGAGTGGTTATGGGGTTCTTTTGGTTGCCGAAACGACCAGCAAACATTGCGTTATATCCCAAGAGGCCACCGCGGCACCACGGGAGCCTCCTGAAGCCGTCGGAAAACGAGCAGCTGAGCTTCTCCTGGACCAAGTATTTGAGGGCGGATGTGTGGATGCACATCATCAGATGCTTGTTCTGATTCTTATGGCTCTCAGTCCAGATGAAGTGTCAACCGTGCGATTTGGCCAACTGACTGGGAGTGCCGTATCTGCCGTGATGCTACTGGAGGCTTATTTTGGGGTTGTATGCGCAACGAAAGAGGAACTGTCAATGACGGGCGAGAATGCTCCTTCCAGCACTCTCATTACATGCGTTGGAAGTAATACTGTTAACGTGTGGAAGAAAAGTGGATAGCTCTCTATCTTTCTCTGTCATTTGGTGTTCATACTCTATGGGAATGCTGAACAGGCCACTGACGCGGCATAAGAAGCGGTTAACAACAACAACAAAAAAGAAGTGATTTTTATTGAATATTTATTGAAATGGCTGGTCCGGATTCACAAAGTGCTCTTTAATGCACCAGCATCAAGAGAAACAAGACAAATGTGTGTTATTTTTTTGTGCATTTTCTTTTTTTCTCTCTTTGCAGGTTTTTGCTTAGAGGCCTTGCGGGATTCTTAGGAGGCGGGGAGTGGAAGAATACTGAAGGGAGATATGGACCTGAGTTTGTCCCACAAGGGCCTTCAGAGTTTTGATGCGTCGACGCTATTGCTTGAGGCTCCTGAAATTTCTCTCCAAGGGAAGAGTGTCCCATTAGGGGAACGTTACATTGCCGTCCGTACACTGGATTTGTCACATAATAGCATTACCCGCTTTGCGGGGGGCCAAGCTCTTTCTGGGCTGGCGGTTTTGGACCTCTCCAATAACTTCCTTGACACTCTTGACGCATCCAGTCTTCCGGGGGGACTAATACGTTTGAGGTTGGCGCACAATAAACTGCAAAGTTTACAGGGTTTGTCAGCTTTTGTACCGAAGCTGCAGGAGTTGAACGTAGGTTTTAACCGCATTACTAGCCGACGTATCAGCGACCTCCCAAAGGGTTTGGCGAAATTACTCTGTCGGAGTAATTTGATTGATTCAGTGCGGCCTTTTCTCGGCCTTGCGCACCTTTCTAGCCTCGATCTGAGCCTCAATCAAATATTCGATACGAATGAACTCTCCAGATTTGGGGAGTTGCGGGCACTTCGTTATCTTGAGCTACGTGGAAATCCCGTCATGAGCGCACCGGAGGCGGTTCCATCACTCCTCGCTGCAGTACCAAAACTCATTTCTCTTGACCGCACGCCACTCTCACAAGCGGGGGAGAACCGTATGTTCAAAGTGAACCGCTCTAGAAGTGCGAAAAGGGATCAAAGTAATTCTCGACAGCGGACAAGTAGCAGGTTGCTTTCCAATGGATCTGGTAGTAGACGTCATTATGGTAAGGGTGAGACGGAAATGGAGTTACGCCTGTTGGAGACTCGAGTAAAGGAGCTGGCACGGCTTCTGAAGGATGCAGAAAAGACTGAACTACAGTTGCGATACCAAAAGAAGATCTTAAAGGAACAAGTATCGGCTTGTGCCGGAGTCATAGATTCTCAGGCAATGGAGTTAGAGCGAGTGGGAAGAAGAATAAAAGATTTGAAGTGTGAAGAGGCGTCCCTTAGGGAGCCGGTCGCGGAGTTAGACCAAACCTTTGAGCAAACTCATGCGTCCCTTGTTGCGCACAGATTAAATCAGTCTGCCGGCTGTTTCTGAGGACCGGCATATCATCCACGAGGCAAATCAAAATACACAGGAAAAAGAAGGGGTGAATTACATCATTTGAACCACTCTTTTTGCGTGTGAGGTAGACGGGAGGTCTCATGTGTGGTTGGTCATGATTTGTGTTTGGACGCCATTTATATGGGATTTCCATTGTTTTTTTTCTATGTTTCCTTTTTTTTTTTTTTTTTTACGATAGTCTTTCCAGTCTCCTGTCGTTAGGCGTGCGAACAAGTTGCTGCTTGTAAGAGGGGGTGTTGTGTTTCCTGACTGACCTTTAAAAAACAAATAACGGTAAATACAAAAAAGGGGAAGGAAGGGGGAAACGAAAGGAAATTGTAACGACGAGGAAATGGCTGACTGCAATATCATAGATTGGATGGGCGGCACAAGCCGGTTCATTACATGTCTAACCTTCTTTATTCACTTCATTCATCCGCTCTTCTGTATCGCTAACTACTGTGGCTGGGTGTGCTACCAGGTGCCCGTGCTGGGGGAGTCATTGGTGCAGGCTTACCTTGGCATGTCCATTGTGGCCACCCTTTTCTATTTATTTGTAGCTTCTGTCTTTTACATGTGGGCATGGCGCTTTCCAGAACCCGAAGAGGTGTCAAGAAGGCGCCGAATTTATGGTATTGTGGTGAATCTGCTTTTTTCCGACGTGCCCATGTTCGCGATCGAGGTGAAAATTTGTTGGGATGTGCAATTTGCATCTGGAATACAGGGAACGTCGTTTCTGATTACATGTATTTCGTTTTCTTACTCCGCCGTTCGTGTGTGGACATTTTTCATGATTAAACTTATCAAGGTGCGTGAACCAATGGTAGGGGCCCAGCCACAGTTTGCAGGATCCGTCATGTATGCTGCTGACAGCCGCCGAAGAGGACCTCCGAGCTATTTCTACAATGGCAACTTTGCACCACGTGATGGATCGCCACCGGATGGTGGCGAAGCTGAATATCGAAAAAACGCTGGCATTTCACCTCCAGAGCGCCCAACACCTAGTGATCTATACCGACGGAACGCTCAATACACCGATGGTCGCCATGATGGTGAACAATTCAGCACGCCAGGTTACCAATCTTTACCTCGACTTTAGAAATTTCGAGGTGCTACTTGAAGCTGTTTGGATAGAACGAGAATATTTAGAATACACTTATCTATCTATCCATCCATATTTATATATATTGCTCCTTTCCCCTCCTATCGCTTTTTTTTTTTTGTTTTGGTTGTACAGGAAATTTTTTTTTTTGAAACGATTTTCTCTTGGCTTGTATCTCCATGTCGGGGGATTCTCTCTCTCCTTTTTTTATTGTATGTATATCTATTGTAAGTCTGTGCACTCATAACGTGCGGACTGCTTTTTTTGAAATGTGGTTTGTCTTCTTTTTTCTTCATGCATTTGCTGTGCCATGGGATAGTGTTTCTGGGTTGATAATGGCCAGCATCAAGTGTGGAAGCCGTCGCAAGGCCCGCCGCGCCCACTTTCAGGCGCCGAGTCATGTGCGCCGCATCCTCATGAGTGCCCCTCTCTCGAAGGAGCTCCGCGCAAAGTACAACGTGCGTGCTATGCCCGTCCGTAAGGACGATGAAGTGCGCGTGAAGCGTGGCGCGTACAAGGGCCGTGAGGGCAAGGTCACGGCGTGCTACCGCCTCCGTTGGGTGATTCACATCGACAAGGTGAACCGTGAGAAGGCGAACGGCACCACCGTCCCCGTTGGGGTGCATCCCTCCAATGTGGAAATCACGAAGCTGAAGCTTAACCACAACCGCAAGGCCATCCTTGAGCGCAAGGACCGCAGCACAAAGAGCGACAAGGGAAAGGGCAAGGTGACCGCCGCCGAGAAGGCCATGCAGCAGATGGACTAGAGAGTAACACGCAAGAGGGAAGTTGCTGGGCCTTCAAGGGTCGTCTCACCAGGAAACACTCTTTGAACTGCTTTTTTATTTCTTTTTTCCAATATTACATATATATATTGCCTTGGCTTCTTCTTCTTTATCCTCATGGGCGCTGTTTTGGCTGCTGGCTGCGTTCCACGATTGCCGACGATGCCATTCCGGAGAACCGAGATTTTTTTTTGGTGTTTCCTTTTCTCCACTTCTCCCTCTCTTTGTGTGAGTGAGTGTATCTTCTTTTGACGACTCAGTAGGGGCGTGTGCATGCTTCAGTGGGACTACAGCCTGAGGCGCGGCGGGGAAAGAGTTTTTCATAGAGTTTCTTCCTGGTGAGAGTAAGAAGGAAAGGTAAAAGAGCCCTGCATCTTAGAGAAACGAAGCGGTGCTGCTGGGAAAATGATAAAACGTTTGGATGCGGCGAGTGCAAGAAAGCTGAGTGCAGGGCAGGTTATCACGGATCTTTCCAGCGTGCTTAAGGAATTGGTGGAGAATAGCCTTGACGCCGGAGCCCACACTGTCACAGTACGCATTGAAAACTATGGTCTGGATAAGATTGTTGTCAATGACGACGGCAGTGGTTTGGCGCTAGGCGATTTGTTAACCTCTGAGGGTACTGTGAGGGAGGACGCGTCCTTGCCGCTTCTTGCGTGTCGGGCCACAACGAAGAATCTAATGGAGGAGGCCGATGCATCTGTGGCGCAGTTCCGGGATTCGCTGGGCTTCCGGGGTGAAGCGTTGCATTGTCTTGCCAACCTGAGCGAGGTGTCCATACAGACGATGTCGGCAGAGAGCCAGCCCGCCACACTGTGCATCACGTACGACGTCAAAACTCACCGCACCAGCGTAAATGTTACGCAGGAGCGCAAGCACCCGGGCACCACAATTGTTGTGGAGGGTCTTTTTCGGGCTCTCCCCGTGCGTCATAGAGAATTTAACAAAAACAGGAAGAAACAACTTCTTGCCGCTACGTTGCTAATGAAGCAGTACGCACTTTCTCACCCTCATGTGCGATTGTTAATGACACATTGTTTGAGTCCACAGAGTGCACCGGCAACCCTGGTCTCGTTAACGGGTACAAACGACATTCATCGTGCACTGGCAGAGGCGTACGGGGGACGCTACCTTGCTGACATGAATCGGGTGGAGTGGGAATTCTCATTTGGCACCATCACCGGTTTTGTTTCAAAAGTGACCTCTGGACGCCTCTCAGCTGACATGCAGGTTCTGGCACTGGATGGGAGGCTTGTGGATCTTCCTATAATATCGAAGGCCGTCAGTGACGCGTATGCTGAATGTCAACCAAACGCGGCACAGCGTGCGTATCCAGTCTTTTTTCTCCATCTTTCATGTGGCAATCATGTTCCCTACGATGTGAACCTAGCGCCCAATAAGCGGAAGGTCCTCTTCACGGAAGAGAGCAAATATGCAGAGGAGGTACACTCGCGGGCGCTCATGGAATTTCAGGCTTCCACCGATGGTATTGATGTGGACAGGCACATCCACATTGAACGAACACGACGGACAGACTGGAAGGCCACGCAGGATTTAAAACTCACTCGAACCCCTGTTTCCGCCACATCCTTCACACAGTTCACATATCGGCGAACAGACCCTTTCTTGACACCCTCGTCTACGGATGATGTGCTGGCTTCGGACTTGGTTGAAATGTCGAAGATACGTTCTTCTATTTATTACACTCAAACTGAGGCGACAATTTTTTCTACTGGGACAACCGTCGATATTGATAGCAAGAGGATTTCGAGCGGCAGCAGCTCTGCGTCGTCACGATGCTCTTCGACGGCAGAAAGGTCGTGTAATGAGGATGCGCCTTCGACGCGAATATGGAAGCGGGAGAGTCCAGTGGACTCGCCATGCACCCCGACGCAGAAGATGGGGGGTGACGAAAGCAACTCGCCAGTTTTTTTAACTGATGAGGCAAATCACCCTCGGCCTGCGGGCCCTCGTACGGGAATGCGGTTTCCCCCACTCACGGAATTATCGATGCAGCCATTGTCGCACGGACCCACTGAATGTACATCAATTCCTTTTAAACGTACGCGAAAAGAGCGCCAAACATTTGCATCCCTCACGGAGCAGACAGAAAACCAAATTGCAACGTACTTGGACAAAAGCTCCTTTAAAGAGATGATAATACACGGACAGTTTAACCACGGATTTATTCTGGCTTCCCTTGGAGATGACATGTTTGTAATTGATCAGCACGCTGCGGATGAGAAGTTTAACTACGAGTGCTTGTTGAGTCAATACAAAGCCCGACCTCAACCTTTGTTGGCCGCTGTTTCCGTGTCGATGGATCCACATGATGTTGATCTGGCGGTTCTGCATAGCGAGGAACTAAGACAGCATGGCTTTACTGTGAAGCGTGGTGAGGATGCCAACAAGCTGCTTGTATATTCGGTGCCTGTGCTCCAGTACGAAGCGGTAGGGCCTCATGATATCGTGGAATTAGTGCAGCAAATTGCCCTCTATGGCAACATCACCAAGCCGTTGCGCAGCTTGTGGCACTCCATGGCCACAAAAGCATGCCGCTCTAGCATCATGATAGGCACAGCTCTTTCTGAGAAGACCATGCGTTCCGTTGTGAGTCGATTGGGTGAGCTTGAACAGCCGTGGAATTGCCCTCATGGACGACCGACCTTGCGACATGTAGCTTGTGTATCTTCCTTTATGCCTTCAATGAAGGAGGCGTCTGCGGATTAAAAGGAAAAAAAAAAGAAAATGGTATTGGCTTTGACATGGTGCGTGAACTGGAAAGAACTTCTGCGTGTTGGCAGCTATTGCGGGGCCGATACTGCTTACTAAATTTGTTTTGTTGGTTTGCTTTCCGGTCCGTTTTTGTGTTTTTATTTTGTGGGTATTCATCCTTTTAATGCATGTATATAAATATATGTTTGCCATGCGTATGGATAAGCGGCTTTTTATCTGTTGTTTGCTACTGCTGCCGGTTTTGCTTTTTTTAAAAAATTTTCTTGCCAGTATTGCCTTGGGTTGGGCCGGGGAAGTGGTGTTGGCCATTGTGGACGCAGAGGAGGCATTGGGCTCGCGTTTTGAGCTCCCTGAGACGATGGAAACGGCTCCACGTGCAACAGGTGGAGCGGCGAGTAGTAGCGTGTGCTCTGACCTTCGCGAGCTCAACGAGGCGAAGGTGGCCAACATTCTCTCCTACCTCGACGAGGCCGTCGCGACACGGCCGCAGTTAGCTGCGCCCTTCGCCCAAAATGATGAAATGTTGCCCGAGTCGTATGTCTCTGAGGGCATTCCGCTCTCTTCATCGGCGGCACCCAACCGCTTGTTGCTCAATAAACCACCGCTTGCCGCACCGCCACCTCAATTAACACAACGTCAACAACAACAACAACAACAACAACAACAAATGTCTTCGAGTGCTTCCGCTTCTTGTCTCACTTCTTATGTGATTGGTGGAACTCTTGATCCTTACGTTGGTGTATACCATGGCATCAAGTCCAAGATAGAGGCGCTGCGGTTCAGCAATGATGAACTTCGAGCGGAGAATGAGGAGCTGAAGGCGCGACTAAGTACGGCTCGCCAACGGGAGACGGAACATGTGGAGAAGTTGCAGGCTGCCGCTCGTAGCGAAGTGGACTCGTTGCGCAAAGGATTTCAGGAGTCCGAGAAGGAACATAACCGGGTGACACAATTACTGCAGCGGGAAAAGGCTCAGCTCACGAAAGCGGTAGAGTCGCTTACAACGCAGCTGCGGCAGGAAATGTCAAGACGAGAGGAGGAGGTGGCAAAATTAGAGTCGGCCAACGCAGCTGCTATTGCTCAACTGAAGACCAGGTGGCAGGCGCAGGAAAAGGCTGCCCGTGAAAAGTGGAAGATCTCAGAGGCCAAACGTATCAAGGAGAGCACGTTGCAGTCGCTGGAGCCCGACATTGTGCTCCTGCTGAACCGACACAAGGCTGAGAAGGCACGGCTGCGGGAGGAATTTGAGAATGAACTCCGTCAGAGGGACGAAGTCATTGCGTTGAAGGAGGCGGAAGTGGAGGAAGTAAAGGCAAAATTGGCGCGTGATGCCGAGGCGATGATGACGCGCGAGCAGAAGGAGTTCCGTGACCGCCTCAGGGAGGAGATAGAGCGGGTGAATCGCCAGCTGGAGGATGAGCGCCGTGTAGCCAGACAGAAAACTGAGAACACAGAGGCGTTTTTTGAGGAGCAGAAAAGTGTCATGCAGCGTGAGATTTCGCGTCT
>NW_001849577.1:720744-728755 GCF_000209065.1 Trypanosoma cruzi | reverse complement strand
CGGATTGTCAGCGATTTGAAGGAACAACTCATGGTGGGAGTTTAGCCAAAGGGAAAAAGAGACGCGGGCTCAGAACGCACAATATTTGGCCGCGAAAGAAGAGGAGTTGCGTCGCAAGTATGAGGCGGAGCGAGACGCGGCGGTGGCGGCGGCAACACAACGACTAGAGCAGGAGCACATAAAATCCCTTACGGAATCATACAACAACGACGGGGTGCTGCGCGATCGATTTGCTCAAATGAGTCGCGAAAGTGAGCGGCTGCGTGTTGAGGCAGAGTTGTTGCAAGAGCAACTGAAAAGCGCCCTTGACGCAATGAATAGAAAGGAGGAGGAGATTGTGCGCCTGCGTGAGGCTGCGGAGTTGACCGAACAGCGGGTGAAGGCGATTGAGGATAGAATTCGTGGCGAATGCGAAACGAGGCTGCATGTACTTGACACGGAGTGGCAGCGAAAACTGCGCCAGTTTGAGATTCGGCATGTGGAGGAGGTGGGCGGGATGCAGCACGAGCTGGAGAAGGCGACCATAGAGTTGGAGGCTGCGAAGAATGCAGCCGCCTTAGAGCAGAGGAATATAGAACAGAAACACAACGCAGAGCTTACGAGCATTAACGAGAGAGTTTTGGTGGCACTTGCCACGAAGGACAACACCCTGAAGGCACAGACAGAACAGATCAGTCTTTTGCAGGAGGCTCTTCGACTGCGTGATGAGCACATCGCCAGACACAGGGAGTTGCTTTGAGCGATTTTGCCACAGTAACGCGGTTATTGTTTAGTTCCGTTTGAACCTTTTAATACCATGAGTGACATTTATTGGAGGGAGGGAGAGACGATGATGAGGGGGGAGCCTCCGAAGTGTCTGACGCGTTTTTTTTTTTTTCATCCGGCGGTTCTTCTCTCACTCGCTTTCCTTCTTTTCGTGCTCTTTCGACAAGGTTGTGTAGGGCGAGGAGAGCACTGCAGTAGTGAACGATGCAATCTTTAAGCTGCTCCTCCTTTTACATGAAGATGCGCCAGACATATGCCCCCGTGGCGTCGCAACGGCGCCCTGAGTTGATGAGGGCCTCACCGCCCTTAACACGGGAAGCCGGCATCAATTCTATAGAGATATTTGGGTCGCCACTGGAGATGATGACACCGTCGCCATCATTCCGCGGCCCATCCGCGGAGGGGCACAGTAGCGCGGGCGCAATTGCGGAAATCCAACGGAAACTGACTGCTATCCAGAGGAAAAACGGCAAGCCGCAGTACCAACAACAAAATGATCGAAAGGAAGAGCAGCAGCAGAAGCAACAGAAGCAGCAACAGGACGCTTCTTATTCTAACGCATTATTTGACCCGGAAAAGGGTGGCAACCCCATAAAAGGGATAAGCACGGCGTTGGAGCAAGAGGTGGACTCGTTATCTCCCGTGCTATCGTCTCCGTCTTCACGTTTCTCCAATGAAAACGATTTTTCCAAGAAGCAGCCCTCAATGCCTTTATCGCCTCCGGTCCCAGGGCACAAGGGGACAGGTGAAGACGAGATGTTGACGCCACAGGAGATGGCCTTTTTGCGTGTCGTCGAGTTTGCCGTTCCTGTTTCTGTGCACGCGCAGCTGGAGCCCGGGGCCACTCTTGTTAAGTTGTGCGACAAAGTGACAGTGAAGCTGTTTCCTTCTCATTTGGTCCTTATTCGTCCGGACGGCGTCGCGGCTGTTGAGTTGGTTATTGAGGAGCTCTGCGAGCTGAACGAGGACGAGGGCGCATGCGCACTGGACTGCATTGTTCAGGCGAGGGGCACAACGCGTCGGCGGCTTATTCGTGTCATCTGCACAGACGCGATTGCACGTGGCGCACTTTTCAAACTCCTATGTGCGAGGCGAACACAGTTGGAAGACTCTGGGCGGCTGGGCGAACGCACTTGCGGGTCCGTTGGGAGAAGCTGAAGGACCGTGCCTTTTGAATCTATCGTTGGTCCACCCCTTTTTTTTTTGTATTTTTTTTTTTAAATATTTCCACCCTTCAGTGTGTACCGTTCCCACAAATGGTGCGTGTTAATTGGCCAAAGACGGAAAAAGAAGAGAAAAGAAGGTGAATAAAGACAGGGGGCGGTACCGTCCTTTTTCCTTTATTGTCCGCTGCTTTACGTGCAAGCTGCGCGGGGTGACGTTGCTGTTTCCTTCATGTGTTTGAATAAACATCTCTTCTTGGGTGGTTGAAGGCGTGCCGGGTCAGGGAGACTGGGGAGGGCAAAGGGAACACAGCACCACGCGGTGAGTGGCAAGAAAGGGGAAGAATAATCAGGAAACACATATACACACAGGCAGAAAAAAGCAATAAAAACGCAAATTTGTGCATTTTTTATTTTTTATTTGTTGTTGTCGTATTTTATGAACATGCACTTAGGAACACATAACGTCAAGGAGTTTTGGACTACCGTGTGGAAGACGCAGAACACTGGATGGAAGCTGGGGGAGCGAAGCGCTCCCTTCACACGCATTCTGTTTGCCTTCTTGAATGGCGCGGGTATCCTCTCCGCAGAGGAGCTCAAAAAGGATCCGTATGATGCCGTTTTGTGCTTCCTTGCGGGAAAAACGGTTTTCGCCCCGCTTTGTGGCGACTCGGCAATTATATCTTACATGGTTGGTTGTCGGGTGAAGCATGTTGTTGGTGTCGACTTGAGCGAGCAGGCACTGAGTCTACAGTGCCAGGTCAACTTTCCAAATGTACCGTTTCAAACGACGCGACTGGATCCCGTTGAGGGGACCGCAGGAGATTTTGTGGTGCACGAGGCCAGCGTGGGGGATAGCCGCGTTACTCTTTTTCAGGGAGATCTTATGCAGTTGCCTTGTTTCAAGGCATACAGCGAGCTGAAGGTGGAGTTCATGTACGACCGCGCCTCTATGATGGCGATCCCTCCCGATATTCGTGGCGCGTATGTGCAGGCAGTGACAAGGGTTTTCCGTGCAAATACGACGGTTGCGTACGAGCGGATGGTGCGTGTTTTGCCAGAAGAGCGTCACTGGGGTCCGCCCTTCATGGTGGACATGGATGAGGTGCTGCAAATGTATCGGGAATCTACAGGACGAGAGTACAGGGCGACGCGCGTCTTGGCTGATGAGGTGGAGGGCACCCTTTGCCCCGAGTGGTACGCGATTGTGCCGCACAATTAGATGTCTTCTGTGCATTTAATTCACTGAACAAAATCTCTGTTGCTTCATATATCTATTCACACACACACACTGGAAAAATACATGTACGCTGTCGTATTTATTGCAGGTGTAACTCTACCAGAAGAAGAGAGAGTGTTGATGGAGGAGGGGCAGAGGAATAAGCAACAACAAAAATAACAACAAGGAAATGGAAGAAAACGTGTTATGCTCCAACTGCGCGCGTAATATGTGCCTCAAAAAGGTTGTTATTCTGTCTGTTTTCCTCTTTTTAAGTGAGGTGAGTAGGCAGAAGGCACAATGGCCCAACGCGTTGCCATTCCTGATGACTGCGTATACGAGGGATACGGTAATCTTTACCGCGGAGATGCGGAGGTGACACCGCCCCAGCCGATTGTGGGAGCACGTGGCGGCAATGGTGTCTTGTACGGCACCATTGATAGCGAGGAGGCACTGCGGCAACTCCGCACCGCGCTCCGCGTCGACGTTCATCCGCAGCTGAAGGCGCTCGTGCAAGAAAAGAAATTAGACGAAGTGGCGTCATCACCGGCAAGCCTGCCCTGGCTGGTCTGTCGCCCGAATGCACTGCCGTTGAGGACGTTGCCTTCGTCCTTTTCATCAGGGACGCGATATGAGATTGAGCGGATGAAATCACAGTGTCGCTTTCTGCGTGACTGGCTTATGTGCCACGAAACTCCTGAGGAACGTGTAGAAGCGAGGGAGTTTTTGCGCACGGCACAGCGCCTCCTGCAGAAGGAGTCTGTGGAGGAGCTGTTGGGTCGTACAGAAAACCTGCTCCAGCAGCTGGAGAATTGGCCCGCTGTGGTTGAAAAGGCCCGTCCCCATATAGCAGAATGGAACAACGACAAATCATTGACTGAGTTGCGTGAATTTGTCGGGGATGTGCTTGGAACAGATGAGGTTTGCGCACGACTGTCGAAGTTGACATGTCGGTTCTCGCTTCTTGCTCCGTTGTTAGAAGAGGCGGCTTTCCGCTCGGCAGCACTGGAAGAAATGGAGCAGTGGTCCTCCGAGGCTACTGTTTCTTCTTTGCGTTCCTTGCGGGCTTCCATTCACGACTGGGAGCTGAGGGTTGCGAAGGATCAGCAGAACGTGCTGGACAGCTCCCAATTGCTGCTGGAACGCATTGCGGCCGTCAGGAATAAAAGAAGAGAATCTGCGGGGGATTTGACATGAATTTATTTTCCGCTTGTTTTTCCCTTTTTTTTTTTTTTGCCCGCTTCTTCCTTTTTTGTGCACGTTATGATTTGCAATAGTCTGTGTCCCCCTTTTTTTTTCTCTGCAACTTCTCCGCAATTTACTGTTCCTCATGTATTCTTCTCTTCTCCCTTCCTTATAAACACGCACAGTTGTCGCATGAGTCTTGTGGCGTTACCAAATGCCGCCGAGGAGATGGCGGAGGATGTCTTCTTCACTTTCCGTTTGCTCTCCCCTGGCGGCGAGGCGTACATTCCGCCCTGCTTCATCATGACAGCAGCCCGGGAGATGGGATACTACCCCACTTCGCAGTGCCTGCGGAACTGCCTGTCAGAAGTCATCGGGCGAGGAAAACGTTTGACTTTCCCCCTGTTTCTCAAACTGTGTTCTTCCCTCGAGGCGACAAGAACGCTGAACACGGGGGCTATCGAGGAATGCAAGCGGGTCTTTGACGTCCGCAACTCTGGCACGTTGAATAGAGGTGAGTTTCGTACGATCTTGACATCATCGGCTGCGGCAGAAATGACCTCGAGCGAGGTTGAGGCCATCGTGGAGTTGTTGGATCCAGCCCACACAGACGCCATTCAGCTCTGCGCTGTGCAGATGATTCTAATGCGTTGTCTTTCCAAGGATGCGAGGGCCATCGATGACTTCTTCTACACCCCACGGAGTGCACGCAAAGAGGTTTCGCAGCCAGTGGCTGGAGGGGACGACCACCATCTTCAGCCCCTTGCGTTAAATTTTGTTGAGGGCGACAGGAAAGACCTCTCGCGCGACTCAAAGAATTTGCGTGCAAATAACAAAGAGGCGGTGAGGCCATTGAAGGCAATCGAAGTTAATGGCAGGTGCGCAAGCCGCCCTTCGCGTGGGTGTGTGAATACGCTGCAAAGGAAGCGACAAAAATCGCCTGTCCCAACGGCGCCGGATGACGCATCGGATGATACCGCTGAGGAATCATTGATTTACCTCCACCCGCCCAAAACAACAGCACCATCACCCTGCACAAGCGGCCCTGTTACGCGAGCTACGAGTCTGCAGCAGGTCCCTCCACTCCGTGAAGAGCCTTTATCGCGTTTGGAGACGCCCACACCACCCAGTGAGGTCGCGGCTCCAGCCTCTTTGCCAATCGGGGATGTGGAGAAGTCATTCATGAGAGGGTCGCACTGTTCGATGCCTCCTTCCCAGACATCACACACCGTAGTGCCGTCTGCTGCTGAGCGGGGGAAAACGACTAGGGAACAGGATGGGAGAACGACTTTGGTTGCAAGTAAGAGCCGCTTTCTCGGGAGTGGCACGAGAAGAACGTTACCGGAGCCTCCGCTAGAGGAGTTGAGGGAAGTTTCTCTGGGTGATTCATGCGTGCTTGGCAACACGAGTGATGTTGTGCATTTGCATGAGGATGTTGCTGCCGCTGATGCCACGGTCGAGGGCTCTAGAGTTCTCCAAAGCACGCACGGGTCACAAGGCGCTGCCAATGAAAACGCTTCCGGCAGAAATCAAGTAAAAAAAAAGAAGGCATGGGTTCATAACTGCTGCATACAGTCTTAGCAAATGCTTCACGTTACCTGAAAGGATCAATTAGGAAAAAACAAACAAACAAAGCATTTTTTTTTTTTTTACTTTCATCCGTTTGGTTATTAGATACTTTTGCGCCTTCCCCTTCTTTTTCTTTTTTCCGGGTTTGCATTTGAAGTCACGCCGGAGAAGCGGGGTGGGGACTCGTGCAGATGGCCACGGCCATTCTCAGTGCTCTATTATATATATATATATATATATATATACAGATTATATTGTATGCGCATGTACACATGTAAGCTTTTTTTTTTTCATGGACATTTACTTTTTTTTTAAAAATTCTTGTGATTACTCCTGTTTGTATGCATTTGTGTAAGAGGGTGGCACCCGTCGTTCTACACATTGTTTTCTCTTAATATTCCATTAAATTTACTCTCCCTGATCTCTTGTTTTTTTGATTTTTTTTTTTTCTGCATTCTGCAGTTTTTGAGGGTTGGAATTAGGAAAATACATTAGTTTTTTTTATTTTTTCCAACTTTGTGCGAGGATTTTAGACATGAAGCACACGCTCTCCAAAGAGCAGCTGGCGGATTTTGCACAGCAGGCTGTCATTAGTATACGACGTTTTATGTCCTCTAGTCAGGAGATTATGACGTTGACACAGCAGGATCTTATCTCCACCTCCAAATCGATAGAGGAGTCTTGGCGGAAGAGGCGAATTGTCCCAGACATAACGGTGGTGGAGCTGTGGGCGATGAGCTTTCAGGAAGAGCTACTTTCCCAGTTGGAGGTGTACAGTAGTAATAGGGACAGCAACAGCAACAGTCAGTTAACAGAGAAAGACGGTGCCCCAAATGTCTCTTTAGCAGGCACTTCATCAGGAACGAAGAGTGCAACACGGAAGTTTATTGGCGAGTCATCTTTGTTGGCGTGTACGGAGGTGCTGAAGATCCTTCTTCGGACCAACGGTGAAAAGTCAGCTGAGGTTTTTACTCGCTTCCATTTAGCAACTCATGTAACAAAATACCTAATGCGGGCTCCTATGAGTAAGAAGATGCGAGACGCCTTTGCCTCAGTATTGTTGGAGATTGCGGGATATAACTCCCTGCTTCTTGAAGAATTTCTTTCTGTGAGTCATGAACTTTTAGTTTTTCCCGAGGGATCCGGAAGCGGAAATGTAGTGACCCCACAACAAGTGCAGCTGGCGTGGTTGCTCTCGTCCGTTTTTCGTCGAGTGGATGTGAACAACGTCTCGGCCGATAGTGCACGCATTCAGTGTGGACGGGATGGGTTTTTGTCCGGGATTATCCGCACTTGTTCTTTACTTTCTGGGGGCACGGCCGAGGGGGGAAACGAGGGGATGCAGTTTACGGCCTTCCTTGTCTATTTTGGGTTAGTAAATTGCATGGTGCGTGGGTGTGCTGCCAACAAGGCATTGTGCAGGGGGGAACATCGGGACGAGCTTGTAAGACTGTGGGTCATTGCCGCCTCAAACGTGTCGAAGGTCGAATTCTCGCTGCCTATACCCACGAACGTGCCCGGAAAAGATGCCAGCCTTGCCGTGGAGGGAACGCAGGCCTGGGCCTCGGAGCTCATTGAATTTTTGGTGGAGGTTGCGACGAGCGACAGCTTCTCCCTTAGGCGTCAGGCACTACACGATGATTCCATGAACAATGGTGGTGGTCGAAATATGTTAAATAACACAGGTTTTCCACCGTTGTCGCCATCGCCGTTGTCGTCACCAGGGATCAGTCGTGCCTCTGGAGGTTATGAGTTGCTACCCGCACACTGGGATACCCTTCTGACAGGAGGGTCGGCCTACGCATGGCACCTGGCACTCCTTTTGTTTAACTGCGTTTTGTCTAAGGAGGGATGCGATTTTATTGCGGAGGCTCTTCTTCGCATTGATACTCTGAACGCCGTGTCAGAGTTTATTTATCGCGGTGTTATTGCAACACTCATGCTTCTCTGTGTGGCAACTCCAAGGAATGCCGAACTGCTTGCCGAGAGCCCAATCATTGAGGCACTTATTGCACTAATCACATGCTCTCAGGCCAGTGTCTTTGCCCATGAGGTGATAATTCTTGAGAAACTTTGCACACCATGCCGTGCGTTAAATGCGTATGCAATT
>NW_001849577.1:670199-720644 GCF_000209065.1 Trypanosoma cruzi | reverse complement strand
CCACCTGTTCTTTCCGTCACTGGAGACTCTCGTCTTTCTTCTGAAGTTGCCTCGGATGCAAATGTCGCGGTGCACGAGGACCGCGGGGCTAACAATGCGGCGGACAGCGTGAGTAGGGTCTCCGTGATTTCACCCACGCAGGAAGATTCAAAGGAGATTATCACCCTGCGTGTTCTTGGCCATATTGAGAAAATTGTTGATCGCCCCGAAAATGCAAAAATACTGCTCCCATTCCCCTGGTTGATTTGGCTGTGGGGCGCTGTGGGGCCTGTGCTTGACCCCGCGAGCAATAGTAGCACCGAACCATTATCCAAAATGTCAAAGAAGCACATGGTCGCAATTCAGCAACAATTTCGGAACATCGTGCGTCGGTTGGCAATTCTAGATGTGATTTGCAACACCAAGGCCGGGATTGTGCGTACCTTGCGACAGACGGAGCAGCCGCCCTTCCTCATACGCCTTGTGCTAGAAGAGATTGTCGCGCATTTTACGAAATTTCGATGTGAGATCAGCAGTCGAAGCGATGCGACCAACATAATCAAGAATTTGGATTTTCTCTTCCACGGCATCGAGGACTTATTGCGCCCCTTCCCACTGCCGTTGGGGCTGGAGATTGTGAACGCCATAAGTGCCATTGCCGTCAACAACAACTCGTGGGTCCGCACAAAAATGAAGAACTCAAGTCGTCTATTTGAAACGCGAAAGAACCTGAGTTTAGCGCTTCTAATATCGACCAAAAAGTTTTCCAAGCTGGAGTCCCCGGTGCTTACTCAGCTGCTGGGAGCCAATGGTTATGAACCCAATACTATACGGGTGTTGCTGCGTAGATTGATAGCTGCCACGTCCATTTGTGATGTTGACGAGGTTGAGCAATTGCTTGCATTGACACGCCAGTTTCTTAGTGGCGATCCGAATCACTGTCAGGCCATTCTCTCTATTATTGGCATGGAATACCGCAGTTTTGCGGAGTTATTATGTGGAAATTCGAGTAGTAGAAAAGTCAATTCTTCGGCTTGCCCCGAGCGTAGTTTACCGGGCTCTACAGCGTCGTCTATCCGTACCGAAGAGCAGGTCACAGTCGACGAGTTGCCTGCGGCGGAGGTTATCCGTTGGAGCCTGGAGGACAAAGTCCGGTGGGAGACTGTCAGGCAACGTGTGTATGCAGCCACCAACTCTTTGGGCACTGTGCATGGTAGGGGTGGCTCGGAGGACGTGACGGTGAGTCCGCTACCAAGGTCGAAGCGGATAGAAGAGCGCCAGCAGAGTATTCAACACAAAGTTGCCGCCGAGGTGTATCGCATCAAACGGGAAGTGAACTACTACCTGAATATGAATGGTAGCAGTGTTGCTTCTCATCTCCCCAACAACAGCTTTATGAAGACTTCAACGCCTGTGGATTCAGCAATGACAGAAATTCAGCGAAATATTTCTTTTTGAGGCGCCTCCAGGCGGAAAATCACGGATTGGCACGTGCGTTTTTAGAAAATCTAACGACTTTTTGGACACATTTTTGGTGCAATTTTTTGTTTTTTCTTTTGTTGTTGCGAGTCTGCGGGAGGAATGATGTACGGCCTTGCGTGTGCCCTGTGAAATAAGCATGGCAGCACCCTTCTTTCAATTTCATCGTTGCGTATTTTTTTTTGTTGCAATGGTCATGTTGCGGAGGCCCACACAACCTTTCCCTGCCGCTGCACGGGAGGCGGGCGAATTGCGCCTTCAGCACCTCCGCTCCTTTGATTTGCACTTGGTGGTGGCAGCTAATGAAAATTCGGTGTGGACGCTCCATTGCGTATTGAATATAAGGGTTGTGTACGTGTTTATATGAACGCATGGCCATGAGAGCAGCTCGACAAAAACAAATTGTGGTCTTCTTTTACCCTCCCCTCATCTTTATTGAGGGGAAACCAAGGCGCAGACTATTCTTCGTTTTAGGGGAATCAAGCACTAAAGTTATATATTACTTTTCTTTTTTTTTAAATTTTTTTTGTGAGTTATTGTTGTGCAAATGGAGAAGAAATATGCGCAAGAACACGTGTATTTTGCATATTGTAATTTGGATGCGTTGTTCAAATGGGTTTGAGTGTTGAATATTTCTGGATGGACTGTGCGAATTACTTGTTTTTATTTCTTTTTTTGCCCTGTTTTTCTATTTTTTATTTTTATTTTTTTTTGTTTCCTCTGCTATTTTTCCTGTTTTATTAGGCCGCGTTTCTTCCTGGACCCAGATATTGGTAGTAGGTTGGTGTTTGTGTGTATGGTGGGAGGGGGAAGGAAGGAGTGAGCAAACACCAACAAAAAACAGCAAGGGAGGCATGCCATTTGTACTCCAGGAGAGAGAGTTGCTGTTTATTTTGGTTGGCACTCTGGCAACTCTGGCACTCGTGGTCCTCATTCAGGCTTTTACCCATGTAGTCTGTCGGGTTGGTGCGAAGCTGAGCTGCATCCAATGGCATTACATGGGCTTTCTGTGCCTTACTATTTTCTTGATTGTCTCCCTGCATACGGGGCTGACCCTCTATATTCTTACCGTGGCGGTGGGAGTTGCTGTGGTTAATGGCGCCTCGTCATGGAGGAGAGGATTTGCGGCATTTTTGTTGTGTTTTGCCTTCATGGGCATGTGCGTGCCGCAATTCAGTGGACACGTGCACCTGGAGATCCCATCGGACTCCGCGACTTGGGTTTCACGGTACTACGGACAGGTGGCGGTGTGGCCTTCCCACGGAAACGCCGGACCTCATCATCTCTTTGTTGTATATGATGGAGTGAGCATAACGCAGGTGCCATGCAAAAAGCAAAATACGGAACTGACGGTTTATGAGGTTAAAAATGGTTTAAAAAGTCTGAAAAAGTCTTTTGTCTCTCTTGGAGACCATACACGCATCTACGCCTTGGAAGGCTGCGTGGAGAATGTTTCAGTTGTTAGGCGGACGATGCATTATATCACTTTGCTTGGGTCGGATGGACGGATGGAGGGCATCACAATACGATGCAAAATACCCACGCATGTCGGAAGCAATGTGGATGACTTTAGTGTTCGTTGCCTAAACTTGGCGTCGGATGTTCTTCTTGTGAATGTAGATCTTGAGCTGTATGACGGCAACGGTCGTCTTATGTCCTCAGGACGTATTCATCGTGCCGATGGTTGTATGGATTTCCTTGGGCAGTTGCGTCAGATAAATTGGTTTTTTTCCAGTGATACTGAATCCCTCTTAATGTGCTTTCCAAAACTGGGCGGACACGACATGTTGCGACTACTGGGAGACCGTAGTGTTGCTCCGCCCTTTTTGAAAGGACAGGTGCCGTATTCTCTTAGATGGCTCTGGCAAATGCCTAAGGTTCTTCAGAGCATGCATGGACACTTGGCCTATGTTGTGGAGTATGTCTTGATTCCCAGCAGTGTAGTATTGGGTGCTAAGCTTTCAGACCTATTTGTCGCTGCCCGAAGTGCATTTTTTTGCGCCGTAAAGAAAGCAACTCCGTATTTTATGGCCAGGCTAAAGGATTTGGAAGTCCTGACGACCGGAGTTTACTGTTCCGCAAGAAATTCCTCTCATGTATCTTTCTGCGAAGTGTCCAACCAGAAATATGCCGAAGATGGACGGTATTTGTTGGGTGCTCGAATTGGGGGCGGTTCCTACAAATTTTTTCTTTGGGCATTAGATGCGTTGGATTTTGTGCCTGGTCTGTGGGAGGCGTACAATTGGGCCCTGCAGATGGAGTGGCGGCTCACGGTGCACTGCGTAAAGGGTCTGGGGACGGGTGCTATTTTACTATATAGGGAGGCTGCCCAACCTGTTTGGCGCATCATGAATTATGCGGCGCGTTCCTTCGCCACCCTTGTGGGTGACCTGGCTCCATTGCTCTCGGATTTGCTCCATCTCTCGGATTTCAAGAGTTTCCTTCGAAAAAGTGTGCTATTTTTATGGCATTTGGAACTTCATTTGCTCGCTGCGGAGTCAAAGTTGATTTGGCAGCTGCTTTGTTACTTTGTTACGTGTATGAATATGCCCTTGGGACTTGGGTTCAATATGGCCCGTGATGCACTTGGCTGGGTGCGGTACGCGTTGGGGCTTTACACCACCACGACGCTCTCTGCTCATGTCTTTGTTGCAGTGATCCAGACAGCCTTCATTTTGATTGCCTTGCGTAATGAACTACGCAACATCGCCACACGTGAACGTGAGAAATATCCTTCCTTTGTGCGGCGGTATACCGGTGGGGGTTTTGTGATTATGTTGCTGGCCTTTACAAGAGTGCATTCGATGCTCACAATTCGATACGTTGGGGCACACTTCATGGTGCTGCTCATGCTCATTGGACTCTCCACGCTTCCTTTCTTTGTCAAGCCGTACAATCTGGCCCTGTGTGTGGGCTTTCCATGCGTTTCCTCGCACACGTGTCTGGCGTTTTTTAGAAAAAATCCGGAGCGGAAGCATGTGATTTCTCTATCGGTAGTCAAGGGACTGTTTGTCATTGTGATTGATCGTACAATAGGCAAATTTGTCGCGCAAATCCTGCGGGAGATGTTTTTTTTTTCCATTGGTGCGTTACTCCTCCTTGGCTTTTTTTCAGCATGGCAAAGGGGGATTCACATTCGCCTCGCAAAATTGTGCCGGCGTTTACGGTCCGACGATACGAGACGTGACGGTCGCCTCTGAGATCTCGGACGCCCCGCAGCGGGCCGGTGGGATGCGTGGATTGCTGGGAACAGAGAAGCCTCGTACAGCCAAAACACTCGGATTGTTGGCGGGTCCTCTTTCGGTGTATTTTAATCAAAAAATCCAAAAAAAAAAAAAAAAAGGAGTCGGTCGAAGAGCGTGGAGGAATGAATTAATTAACGGCGAGAGAAAGAAATGGACGGAGAGGACTGGGCTGTGGAGGGGGAAGCTTCAGTCAAGTGCTTTTTTTTTTTTGCTACGCGAGGGGCGGGGGTTGGAAGGCTCTTTTTTTCTGCCTCTTTTTATGTTGTTGTTGTTTGCATGTTTTTCTCTTTTGGTCTGCGGTGTCTTCCGTGTCGTTGCCACAGAAACGCACACACGATCGTCGATTCGCAAATTTTTTTTTTTCTTTCCTTTTTTTTTTTTGTGTGTGTGCGAACCTCCTGCGCATTTGGCACCGCCTGGTGGGGTCTTCTGCTTCCTCGCTTTGGTTCCCGGCGGGACGAGGGCCAACTGCATTAAAAAAAAAAAAAAAACGGAGGCAAAAGGGGTGTTGGAGAGGAGGAGGAGGGAAAATCAAGCAAGCAAAAAAAGAAAAATAATGAGGTCGACTGCATCGGAGTTTCCGCCCACGCTCGTCGCTGCCGTGCGATCCGGGTTTGATGCGTTCGTCCAGCTGCAGCGTGTCCGCCTTGGCAAGTGCACGGATGAACTTCCCAGGTCGCTTGCGGAGGGATTTGGGTCGTGTGAGCCTGTTGCCACCCCCGCACCCATCACCAACACTGCTGCTGCTGCTGCTGCTGTATGCACCGTCAATGGTAGTTATAATCATCATAATGATAAGAGCACGACGGCATTCCCGCAAACGTTATGTGGGTGGTCGGATTTGCTTCTTTCGCGACTGAAGGCGATTAACGATGTGTCAGTGGTGGACCCGACAGCAGAGGTGGTGTGGGAGCTGGTCTCTGTCGTCATTGCCATTCTGGAGAATGGCGGTGATGACGCAGTCATTGCGAGTGGACCGTATTTGGAGTGGTATCGCAGCCGTTTTGTGAGCATGGACGCCATTTATGGGCTGCGAAGCACGCTGAATGCGGTGCCTCCCCGAGCAACTCTTTCGTCCGCGGCGGAAGAAGATCTTTTTGAGGGGCTTCTAGGGCCCTACATGATATCCATCCAGCGGGCCTTTCTTGCCGGCCTATTTCCTGTTGCAGCGGAACTTATCAGCTCTCTCGTGGACTACCTGCGTTCTTGTGAGATAGACCCTTTTGACGCGGAGGACGAGAGCGCATTGGCCGACGTGATTCGTCTCTTCCTGGAGACGCCAAGAAACAGCACAGAACACAGAGAATGGACGGCTACAGCGAACCTTCTTATCGTCGATTGTAAACGCGTCTTTACAAGAGCAGGTGATGAATCTAATTTGATTGTCCAGGCGGCACAACAACTAAAGTCTTTGTGTTTGGACCTTCTTTTAATGGTGAGTGGTGACGCGGCACTGATTTTGGACACATGCCATTTGCTAGAGCTAGATGTCATGGATTACGTCGCTGCGGTATGCGCCGTCTGCAAGCCGTATATGGCTCTTCGCCAGTTGCACCACCTATATCAAAGTGCATGGGATACGTGGGGAGGCTCTGTGAAAGGGCCATGGTACGTTGGTGTCGTTGAGCGGCTATTGGCTAGCCGGTGTATGGCAGATGTGGTTTGCGCCATGGAACTTGTTGGGCGAGCCGTGCGTTGCAACGAGTACTTGCCAAAACTGCCGAGCGAAGACAGTAACGTTGTTTCCTCTCCACCGGCTAACAGTGTGGAAGAGGAGGACGATGTTTCAGGTGTAGAGATTACGAGCGAAGCACCTGCTGACCCAAAACTACTCCGACGCTTTGCCCTGCTCTTTATGGCTGCTCATTTGGCCGACATTTGTGCACCCCCACTTGGCGCGCCTGTGAGCAAAATAGAAGTTACTTTTGTCCGGAATGAACTTGTGGAGGACTTTGTTGCCTTATTTCGGCACCATCCACTGCTCTGGCGCACGGCAGCCATGTACGTGGTGTACTCGCCTCTTATGAATCCCGCCATTTTGTACCGCATCGTGACAGAGCGGGCTGGAAATGCAGTGAGTGATCGCTACACTTTTTTGGCGTGCCACACTTTTATCTGCTCCTCTTGGGAGGAGACGAGCGCCTTTCAGGTGGCACTACGCCGCCTGCTGCGCGAGAAGTACCCTTTGAGCGAGACATTAGATAAGTGGATTGCCTCAGTTGACTACTATAGACGCAAAGCGGTCGAGGTACTACATGAGAAAATCATCAATGAACGATGGGCCTGTGGTGAAACGGCCCCTGCTGTGTGGTTGGCCGTCGAGTGCCAGCAATCCAAGTCACTGCAGATACGTTTTGAAAGGATCCTGCGGTCACCGGGGGCCCTAGAGAGTGTGGAGGTCTATGTTGTGGGCCAGGCAGTAAATAACAACTTTATTTCGGTTGACACGAGCTCCAACCTTCGAATGCTAAATGTTCTGCGTGTTTGTGCTGCCGTGTCCGAGTACCGAAGGGCTATCGGTAGCTTGCAGGGGCTTGACGGGCAAAAAGACCCGGTGCGCAGCCCCGACACCATTCACTGGGTGCTGCGCGCTGCGGAGAAGGCTCTTCGTTGCACTGCGTCGTTCAGGATGCATCCGACCACGGTGTTGGCCCTCGTGGAGCAGACGGTAGATGTTGCGCTCCGTCTTCCAGAAGAGCAGCGTCCGAGAAATTTCATTCCTCTTCTCTCTCACGCGCTGGAGCTGGTGTTGGCGTATCACTCCGAAAAGCGTTCCCAACACGCAGCACATGCGTCTGCCATTCGGGAAAAGATCATGAGGCTGTTGTAGGATGACGGGCGAGTTTCAATGGAAAAGCAAAGCAAAAGAAAAACCCTGCTCTGCACACTGTTGGGCGTTTTTGAGGAAAAAATTATGGGATTTCTCTCGTTCTCTATACATTTATGTATTTTTTTTTCTCTTTGTGTCTGTGAGTGTGGCGCCGGTGTGTATCCTTGCTGAGGGGCGAGAGGTGCAGGGAAGAGGCAGGAGGGGCGAGTGGAGGAGAGGGGCGGTTTAATAAAACTGGCCGTAAGGGACAGATAGATGAAATTAACGCCGTTTGGGCTCGAGGGAGCAGCTGAAAAGAGAGACACCGCAACACAAGAGCACCCTCGGAGAGATTGGAGGGTGGGAAATAATTCTCTGCTTCATTCTGCGGCTGGTAGAAATTATTATTATTATTATTTTTAATGCTTTTTTTCCTTTCTTTCTTTCTTTTTTTTTTTTTTTACAAATTCACGTAGGCTCGTGACGTGTGGCCCCCGCCTCTTCAACACCACTTGTTTTTTATTTTTATTTTTACCAGGGGGTTGGTAGGGACTGGGAGTGTGCGTGCGTGCAGCGAAAGGAAAGAAGAGAATAACAACACGATCGGTGCGTGAGTGGGAAGTACGTAGTAAAATCCCGCCCAGGACTTTATTTATTTATTTTTCCTGGCCGGCCAAATGAAGGAACGCAGTGCCGAGCTGCGATTCCACCCCGCCATGCTGGCGATGCTGATGGTGATGGTTATGATTGGCTTCGCGCTGGGCTACCATCATGGCGTGAAGGCGTGGGAAAAGGATTTTGTGAACAAATACGAGCAAAGCCATGGGCGCGAGCTGCATGCTGGTTCCATGCTTGGGGTTTGTAGCGACGAGCTTTTTCTTCTTAGCACCAATGTTTCGTCGAAGAACCAAACCATCCATGCCGTACAGAACGAGAATGCAGGAATTGAGCAGGAAATGAAGAAACTTTCGCAGGAGTTCAAGTCTGTCACGGATCTGGTGGATAAGTGCCGGGCTGAGATCACCATCATCGGCGAAGAGGGAAGCAGGAAGGATGGGGATCCCCACTTGGAGTTGAAGGCGATAGAAAACGAGCTACGCGTTCTGAGGGAGCTGCTGAGCAACCTGACGGAGGGTGAGGGGATGCACAGAGTACATATTCATGGGTTACTGGGATCCATGCGGGAAAAGCACAAACACTTCTGCGGCAGGCTCCCAGGATGCACGTTGCTCTCCGATGAATCCATCTTGCGGCGATGGAAAGAATTCCTTTACAATTCTTCCCAAAGAAGGATGCTGAAGGAGGCAGATCGCATGCGGAGGATGAAGTGGAGGTATGACAAGCAGACCCCGCAAGAAAGGGAATCCATCTACTTCTCGGAGAGGGAAGAAGGGGGAAAGGCTCCCACGTATTTTGGCCGCACTGGCAACTCCTCACTGCTGTTGGCTCAGGGTCAAATGTCTCAGGTGGTTGTGTCCACCGCCCTGGAACGCGTGCTGCTTCTTCAGCGGTTCGCTCTCTGCGCCTACCGCACAAATAACCCTAACATCACTTTCCCCTCCATCTTCCAATGGAGCGCGAGCTCTGAAAACACCGTTGCCGATCTGCGTGACTTGGTAGAAACGCCGCTTGTCACTTTCTGTATGGATTGCGCGGAGGTGGAAATCACGAGTGACATTGCGCAGTTGTGTTTAAAGGCCCCAGAGGGCGAAAACGGATACGGTAAACGCGAATTTTGGGCCATGCGATCCATGCTGCTTCCACACTCGGGCGTGGTCCATGATGCAAAGAACTTCTACACAGCACACGCACTCACAAACCGAAAAGTGTTGGCTGTTGTGGCGCATAATTCAGTAGGTGACTGTCTTGCACACTTCGATGATCCACGCGGGGACCACTTTTTGTACCTATTGGCCAATTTCCCGGAGGGAAGGACACGTTTTGAGAATCATGTGAGTAACAACACTCTACATCAATGCTCTCCAACGGCGGCGCAGTTGGCAAAGCGCATCACACAAGTCTTGGAAGAGGGAAAATTGGATGGCGTCAATTCAAGCTTTGACGCCGTGTACGTGAGCGTGTCTAGTGAGATATGGAAGGAGTTACGGGGTCTTGAGAAGAAACCCCCGTGGTGGGGAATGGCGTTGTTCCGCCAGGGTGAAATTGCCAGCGCCCACGATGAGTTAGTGGATTTGACTGTCATTGGAAGAGCGCATGGGATTCTTGTGAGTCCGTTCCTCGCTCCCAGTCAGTACGTTCTGGAGAGTTTCTTGCTCTCGCATGGGCTGCAGCCCATGGGCCGCGTGTGGTTCTTTTAGTGTACGTGCTTGTGAATCAGTTATGAGTGCCGGTCTCTAATGGAGGATCGGCGATACGTTCGCAGAATTTCTGCTTAAAGGGTCTGCCGCGATTACGCTTGGGCGAGCGAGATGATGGGAATGAACCACGCACACAAAGGAAAAACAGCAGGAAATGCCACTCCTCTCTTTTACGGTCATTGTATTTTTCTCTTTTTTTTTTTTTTATCGCTTGGGATGAAATGGTTTGTCGAGTAAAGGTCTTTGTAGAGTAATTCGTAGTAAATAACACCTTTGCGAACACACTCATAAACACGCATTGAAAACAAGCAGAGGGGAGAGTAGTATATAATTAAACAACAAAAAGTCCAACAAAATGGACCTGCTTCTTGGCGTCCTTTCAAGTGGCATATTACAGAACGCCTTGCCGTTTGTTGCTGGTGTTGGAAGGGTAAAACGGCCAAAGCGCGTCAAACTCGAGGAGGCGTTTCGCGAGGCACACTTGTGCCGTCCGGTCATTCCTTACAGGGCCCCCACGCCGTACACTGGCGGTCGCGTGAAGGCGCTGTTTGTAGGCATCAACTACACAGGAACACGAAATAAGCTCAGTGGGTGTGTTAACGATGTCCGACAAATGCTTGGAACGCTGCAGCGGATCCAGTTTCCCATTTCGGAGTGTTGTATTCTGGTGGATGACATGCGGTTTCCTAACTTTACGGCTTTGCCAACCCGTGAAAATATTATTAAGCACATGGCATGGTTGGTGCACGATGTTCGACCAGGGGATGTGCTGTTTTTTCACTACTCTGGGCATGGGACAGAGACCAAGGCGGAGCGCGACTCGGAGGAGTTGTACGACCAATGTCTTGTGCCGCTCGACTACCAGGTGCAGGGCGCCATATTGGATGATGACTTGTTTGAGTTGCTTGTCAAAGGGCTTCCAGCCGGGGTACGTATGACGGCTGTCTTTGACTGTTGTCACTCCGCCTCGCTGTTGGATCTTCCATTCGCCTTTGTGGGAAACAATAACTTTTACTCGGGGGGGAGGCACGAAATGCGGAAGGTGCGGGCCAACAATTTTTCCATGGGCGATGTGGTGGTTTTTAGCGGGTGCGATGACTCTGGGACGAGCGCAGATGTGTCAAATGTGTCTTCGTTTGGATCTGGCCTTGTGGCTTCCGGCGGCGCTGCAACACAGGCTCTCACCTGGGCGTTGGTGAACACATCCCAACTTAGCTACGCGGATATCTTTATCCGGACAAGAGAGATATTGCGTCAGAAGGGGTACAAACAGGTACCTCAGCTCTCTAGCTCAAAACCGGTGGATTTGTATAAGCCATTCTCTCTGTTTGGCCCAATTACAGTAAACACCAGTCTCATTCATTATGTGCCACAACAATACCTACAGCCATGGGGGCCGCCACAACCGTACTACCCTCCACCGCAGCCTCAGCAGCCGTATTACCCTCCGCCGCAGCCTCAGCAGCCGTATTACCCTTCATCGCAGCTTCCAACGCAGTACAATAATTTGGCGCCTACGGCTGGAATCCCTCTCATGACGTCGTCAAGTGAAGTGCCTCCAGGGCAATACCCACAAGCTCTTTCTGGAGATCAGAACGGTGGAGTGCCTCCACAGTATCCATCAGATCAATCTACATATTATTCTTCTGCGCAGTACCTCAGTGGAGTAGGAAAGCCCCTGTGAGTTTTATTTCTTAAAAGAGTATTTGGGGCCTTTTGCAAAAGAGAAAAAAAGAAGAAATAACGTGAAACTGAAAGCACGAATAACAAATAACAATCAGGCTATATATATATATATATATATATATATGGAATTAAATGTGCGTGTGTGTTTTGTTGTGGTCTTCGATTTTTTGTTTTGGCAGCGTGTGGTGGGCGGGGAGGAGAGGCAATTTTTTGGCCTGGTGACCACACCCGCGTGCTTTTTTTCTCACCTTTGCTTCTTTTTTTTTTTTTTTTGTTCAGGTGCTCAAAGGATGCTGCGATCATCTTTTTTTTCCTTTTTTGATTTCAGTCGCAGTTGTTGCATCCAATGGGACACGCGGACAACAACTGTTCTTTCATGTGCGAGCGAATTGCCCGTCTCTTTCCCGAATTTTGTGGGCGTTGCTGCGGGTGGACTGAGGGAATTGTGCATCTTTTTTTTGTGTTTGCCCGTCATACCCTTCTGAGACGAATATTTTTATTTTTTCCTCCCAACGAAAGGCAAATGGAAAGAAGAAATTTTTTCTTTTTTTGGGGTGGGTGGGTGGGGGGTTGGGCGGTGTGTGTCTTTTTAATTCTTCTTGCTGGCTTATTCCATTTTTTTTTTTGTTCTTTGCTTGGCTCCTGCGTGGCAGTCAAGGAATAACGATCACGAGAGGGTGGTAGGGAGCCGTGAGTCAATCATGTGGCTCCGTCGTCTGCCCCCCACACACTCGGGAGCCGCGTGCTCGGTGACGGTGCTTGCCAGGTGGTGCAGCACGCAGTCGGGCCGAGGGCCGGAAGGAAAAGAGAGCTCCTCGAAGGAGACGACGACGACGGAGGGCAAAAGCGGAGGTCTTTCCCTCACGAATACGAATAGCAGCGTGGAGAAAAAGGGTGGATTTCTGCAACCATCGGATGATGTTGTGCTGGAGTACGCTCGACACGCACTGGAGCGTGAAGGACGTGACAAAAGGCCCGAGGCAGTCATATGGCAATGGGATACGACGTATTCGCCGATTTTATCAAAGGGAAAGCAAAATTTCTACGATTACACGGACGACATTCCAAAGCATGTAAAGCCATTTTGGCATCATGAGTACTACCAACAGCGTGAGTACTTTCGATTGCAGCGAGAGAAGCGTCCACTGAGGGAGCAGTTGAAAACCTGGGGTATTGTCGTGGCTTGTTTGTCTGTCGCAGGGGCGGCGCTCACGCTTATCCGCGTGTGGGTTGAGCAACCGAGAGAGATTCGTGAACTACGGGAAGAACTGCTCCAACAAACCTACGGTAAAGTATTGGAGCTTGCCGCAGGGCATGGCCAGAACATTGGAGCCTACCCGTATGCTGTGCACGAGGTTATTATGTGTGATTCCAACGCACAACAGCTTCAAGCCTTGCGATACCGCCTTCCACGTACGTCCTATCCCAAGTATGATGTGCGCCGCGTACGGTCGGAGAATCTGGACATTTTTGCCGATGGAGAGTTTGACTGTGTGGTGGATATGTTTGGACTTTGTCATCTCCATGATCCTGTTAAGGCGCTTCGGCAAATGCAGCGCGTTGTAAAACCAAGCGGTCTCATTCTGCTTCTCGAGCACGGCAGCAGTCCATACCCTCCCGTGAATTGGTTTTTGAGCTACTTTGAACAGCGGCACAAGGTGAACACGCATGGGTGCAAGTGGAATTTGCCGATTCGGGAGTTTTTGAGGGAGTCACGCCTGGAGGTGAAGGAGCTTCGAAACATGCATTATGGAACGACTTACTACGTCGTGGCGTACCCGGAGGTATTAGAGGCCTTTAAGGATCGCGGTGCTGCTTCGGCGTCTGCGCTGGCTACTGCGTAATTCACTTAAAAGTCCCATTATTGTGACGACAATATTCTTCTTTCTGCGTGTGTGTGTGTGGAGCTTGAGGAGTGGTACACCAGCCACGTTGTCGTCCGCTTTTTTTTTCTCATCGTTTCCAATCTATTTTTTTATTGTTTTTCTTTCGGGCGGAAGGGTTGGGAGGGGGTTCCCTCCTCCTTCCGAGCGGAAGCAACAAAAACACGTCGCCCAATGCGCCGTTGACAAGAACGTGGTGCCACCGACTTTCTTTTCCCCCACTCTCCCGTTTTGCCTTTTTTTTTTTTTTTTTAAGATGTATGGGGGTGGTGGTGTAGTTGCAGCGGAAAAAGAGGAGAAACGAAAAAAAAGAGGGGAGGGAGGTGGAGAGGCACATTTTCTTGTTCCGCCCTGAGAGTGGAGGGCATGAGAAGCAAAGCAGAAAAATAAGGAACTCGATGATAGTTACACCAGCACGTGAAGTGTGGGGTGCTTTTGGTTTTTTTTTTTTTTCCCTTTATTTCTACGCTCTTTTTATTTTTTTAAACTCTTGTTTTTTTTTTTTTTTTTTGTTGTTGTTGTTGGTGAAGGCTGCTGGCAATAAGGAGGGGAAGAAGACGAAAAGCGGCAGTGCTGGCCGGGAAGCTCTGAATGCAGGAGTGCTACAATCCGCACCACAGAATTCTTCCGGTGGGCAGTGGCGAATCAGCAGGGGCATTTGTTCCTCGTTGGACGCTGTGCGTTACGTGTCTTCTGAATCACTTTGAGAGGCTCCCCACGAATGCTGCCGTTCAGGCGCTTCAGGACACTGAGTTTCTGTTGCAGCAAAGTTTTTCCCCTCTTTTCCCTAACCAATGTGTGGGGATTGGAGGCGAAAAACCGTCAGGTGCTTCTGCAACGCCAAGCGTCTCACCGGAGTCACTATGGGAATCATTCATGTCCTTTCAGGATGTGCTTGCGCAGCTGGCAGAAATGTTGTGTGCCTCGTCCTCGTTGCATCTTCAGACACAGCTTTACAGGGCAAGTTTGACGCTGCTTAGTCTTTTTTTCACGCTGTTGAGGGAGGCTGAGAGACAAATTTCGAAGATGAACGGAACGGCGTACACCCTGGAAGGAGATAATTTGGGATTGGGGGATCGTGGCACTGGGAAAGGTGGGGCTTCCATTTCTCTTGTGACCCTTCCAGGTCTTGCACGTCGCATGTGCGATGCGGTGCGCATGGGGCTTTCAAAAGAGGGGGACTCCCCCGCGGGCCTCCTTCTCTTGACAGATTTGGCTGAAATGAGCCCCACCTTCCTGCGGGTTCTTTCTGAGTACTGCGTGCCCTCCGTCTGCGCCATCCTGACCTCCCTCAGTAATGCGTACAGGGTGGAGTTGACGCTCTATCTGCTTCACCAGGTCTTTGAGAAATGCGCAAGTCATCCGACATGGCTGGAGAGCTTGTCGGTCGTGCTCTCTGGAGACATGATCTGCGATGCACTGGGTGATTCTTTTTTGGATTTTTTGGCAGGGATATTGGACACCTTTAGGGACGATGAACCGGTTGTTGTGAACGCGCTTTCCCTTGCAAGATTCCTTGTGACCTACGAGACCACAAGGACGGCGCTCCTGTTCTCCAAACTAAACAACACAACCAGAGCCGGTAAAGGTGACTTTGCGCCAATAGTACCGTTGAGACTTCTCCGTCATTTAACTTTGCTGTTACTGGACCTTGATGCTGACATCATTGTGGCTGCGTCTGAGACTATGCGGGAAATTATCGTTGCAACGCAGCCGTCGGGAGGAGAGTGCACCAACATCGCGGATTACGTCATTGAGTCGCTTAGAACAGCATCGGTGTATTCTGCGATGGTGCTGGTGTCTTTGTTAAATGCACTCCCAACCGAAGTGGTACCGGCGGGACCCGTTCTCCGTGTCATTTTTGAACTTGCAGGCAACAACGAAACCGCCTTTGAGGAGGCAGTTCGAGGACCACATTTCTTGGCCTCTGTCAAAGGTCATCTCAGCAATATCAATTATGTGGCCCAAAGTATCGTGCACACTGCGGAGTGTGGAGGCCGCACCTCTCTTCACTGCTTTTTGCTTCAAATTCGCGCATTGGAGGCCGCTTGTGGCGGAATAAACGCAGGGACATGCACCATCATCCCGGAGACGGTTTCTGTTATTGCGAGTACATTGCTGCAACTTGTAACGAAGGAACGTGGTCCTACACTCACTGAAGATGAGTTAACCGATGGCCAATGGCTATTTAATAATCGTTTTTTCACTCTCGCCAACGAGACGCTTTGGGATCTTATTTTTGGAGTGGCGTTTTTGCTTCCTGCCGTTCAGGGGGGTTTTCTTCCTCTTGCCACTGAGATCATTGCCGAGGCTTTGCGTCGATTTTCGGAATTTGACCTTGTCTCCCTTGACGGTCGGTCGCTTCTATTTGACGGGCCCACCGGGAACGTCTTGTTGGTTCTCAGCGCCGCCGTGCTGGAGCACATGAGCGCTGACGGGGATGAAGGAAACACGGCCGACAGACTTGTTAAGCGGCAGGTGCGCCAACTTTTTGAAAAGGATTTTCTTACTTTTTTGCTTCGCGTCTCGGGGGACTCTTTCTCGCATCGGGGACGTATTTTGTATCATTTTATGCGTCTTGTGGAGTCAAACCGTAATGGGAGGAGCGCGGACCTGCCGGCTGCAACTGTTTTGGACGGTTCCTCGTCGCCGAGGGCGCTGTTCGAGAAGTCGTTTCGCCACCATCCTCACTGGGCGGCCTCTCTTCTCTTGGCACTTGCAATGGCTGGCTGCCCCCAGCCGGTGGAAGTTCAGGAGCTGGAAGAATTTTTATTTAAACAAATTTCCATGCTTCCCTGGTTTTTGCGGGATGCAAAGCGGGCATTAACAGCGGACGGCGCCGAAGATCTCTCTAGTACTCCTATGGGGAATGAAGATTGCGCCATTGCTGCTCTCGCAGCACTGAAGGCCAGTGCAGCCTATCACAAATGGAGGGGTGAATTACCCCACCGAGAATTTTTTCACGTGGACCCTGTATGGGCAACAGGCCGAGTGTGTGATGTGCCGGAGGAGCTTTCTTTTATCTTCTTTCAGCTGTTTCGCTCGGAGGAGAGATCGTGGCTGGAGGCTTTGAAGTCGTGTAGCTGGGGAACGGGTCTGCTAGCCGTCTTGGTCTCGTCCACCATCATGCACGTGAAATGCGATTTCCCCAAGGAGAGTGTGAAGGAGGCATATGATTATCTCTTTTCAGATGGAGCTTCACAGAACAGTGATGTAGAAATGGCTCTCTGTCGTCTTGTGGTGACACTTGCCCCTAAGTGTCATCTTTTTCTTTTACAGCTCTTTGGGATTGTGCGTCGGTCGGTTGCCGATAACCTTTCTCTTGGCTGCCGTGTTATTTGTTTCTTGTGTCAATGCGTTTCCCTGGCTGTGGGCGAGGAGGTGCCCAACTCGACGGCCTTCATTCGTACACTACTCGAACAACACGTAACGCCTTGCCTGCTGTTTAGAGAAAACCCTGCTCTTACAGGATATGTGGCACGTCTCGTCGTGCTGACTCTCGCCCGGATTCCAGTGGCCATGGCGAGTTCTTGCGATCATACCCTTTTTAGGTGGTCCATGCAACACGTAACACACCCAAAGGCACAAGTGTACACATGGCATGTTGTGTTTCTTTTGCTGGAGCGTGTGCATGGAAACGAGTTTGCATTACGGTATGAGTCTGAACTCGAGATGAAGCTGCGAGCCGATGGGGGAGAGAAGCTTCCTCCATGTTTTGCGGCCGCTCTAGCAACAGTCAAGTGGATGGTGTGTGGTGCGATGCGACGACGCGGAGCTTGCCGTATGAACCCCATTGTTTCAATGCCCTTGAAGGAATGGTCACAGAACCTGTCTCAACACGTGCTGCTGCGGGCTTTTATTATATCAACAGTCGAACGAGAGACAAGGGGGGCTTTTCCAGATGCCAGTCTTCTAAATATATCTCCCATGCTTCTCTCTTGGGCAAACGAAATGTTTGCTCGGCGATACGCCACAGTGGCTACGGCGCGTGTGTTCTACACATTAGTGAAAAATTCTCCGAAACTTGGGGCCTCATTGGAGGCTCTAGGGTTGTTCCTGCAAATGACGAATGAAACCGAGACGGGTGCCTCTCCCACTGCTGAATCTTCACAACTTTCTCTGATAGAGCAGCGGGCGTGGGTGTTTGCCGCCTTGGTTTTGTCCTGGCCTCCGTGGGGCGTGTCGGCTGGGTTGAGGGAGGCGGTGGACGCATTTCTCACAACTCTGGAGATGCCCCCGCGTGCGTGCAAAGGGGAAAAGCGACCACGCGAGCAGGAGGTGGATATTTTTGACACGCAGGAGGCCGGAGTCCGCCGTGCGATGGAGGCACTTGTGGAGGCGTGTGAGTGTCGGTCTGAAGATCATGGGACATTTCCACTGAACCGCCCGAAAGACTTTTTTCTTCTCAGACACGCCGCCCAACCAGATGCTAATGTCACACACGAGGTCATGTTTAAAGCAGTTCACGAAGGATGTGAGCTGTTTATTCCCTCCTAACAATAATAATGATACCGATGATGATGGTTTTAACCTGCTTTTGTCTTTACGGATGGTGGTGGGTCGGAACCACTTTCAACAGAGTTCTTTTAGTTCCCGTTCTTTTTCTTCTTTGACCTTTTTTGGATTTGTTTGATTTGGGGTGGTGTGTGTGTGTGTGTGTGTGTGTGACAGAAGAGGGAGAGAGAGTTTGCTTTTTTTTTTTTTTTTTTTGCGGCGTAAGGACGCCCGCGGTGTTGCGTGCAGCGGATAACTTTCCTGTGGGGATGCACCATTTCCAGACGCGGATGGAGCGAAGCGCGGCAAAAATTTTATTTTATTTTTTATCTCGCTGCTTTTCTTTATTTTGGCTTTGGTTTCTAATGCGGATGCCGTGCAGCCTGTTGCTTGCGCCCACCCGTAGGCGCTGAATCTTAGGCGGGGGCACGCGAAGCAAAAAAAAAAAAAAAAAAAAAGAAAAAAGCAAATTGAGCGAAAAGCCATACACACCGCACACATACAGTGCCCATGGAGAGCTCCCGCATTGACTGGATTATTGCCAATGAGAGGAATTACTACGGTATTTTAGGCATACCACGGGATGCGGATGAGAGGGACGTTCGTCGCAGCTACCTTACACTAGCCCTCCAACTCCATCCGGACAAAAACATCAATAACAAAAGGGCGGGGGAGGCATTTCGTGCAGTGGGCAAGGCATACGCCGTACTGAAGGATAAGAGGATGCGTATGATTTACGATGAGGGAGGCGTTGATAGAGTTTATGGGCTTGACGCGGAGGATCTGTCAATTAAAAACCTCATGGCTGCACTATCCAAACTTGTGGCTGCAAAAGTGCTTTGCATTGTGGCACGCAGAGCACATGCTGTCGAAATATTGAGGCAGAGGCATGGTTGGGTGGACGCATTCACTTCTTGGGGTCCGGCGGACGATTTCGCATGTCTCCAGAAATCGCCTCGAGAAGCGGCCAGGCGCATTGTACGGAAGGTGTTTATTTCTGTTTTTATGTTTTTTCTTTGCGTTTCAGTCGGCCATACTTTTCTTCAATTTATTAGGAGGACGCCCAATGAAGGGTCGAGTGAAGGACCGTACCGTCGGCTGTCACGGTATAACTCCAACGACACGGGCGCCACGTTCACGATTCGTGTGTTACGTGGTGGAAATATGACGGACACTGTCATTTGGAGACCTTCCAGCATCAGTGAAAATGACGCCAGAGCGCTGGTGCTTCAGTGGATACATGAGATGTGCCCTACAGAAAAGCTCTTGTCATGGGCGTCGCGAGAGCGCTATAATCGCACTGCCACTCTTCGTGTTGGTCGGAAGTTGAGGGCGGCACCGAGTCCAAACCGTGCCTCAAGGCGGAAATGGGCTCCCAAAGGCTGGAAAGTAAAATTTCAAGAGTTTTTTCCCGTCAACTCTGCTGAGGATTTATATGTGCCTTTACCTCTGTGTGAAGGCGCGGGTTAAATCCCATTCGCCCAGGGAGTTGCAGATGTCTTTTTTTTGTTTTTTAAAGTTCTTTCTTCTTCTTCTTCTTCTTCCCACCATTGTGTGCGTGTGCATGTGTGTGTATATGTGTATGAGTTTGTGTGGCTCTGCGTGTCTTTTTTTATTTTTCTCTTCTTCTCAACGCAACGAAAAGAGAGGAATAAAAAGAGAAGAAGCCGGGATGGACGGTAGAGTGAAGGACCTTCTTAGAAAATCATGCTGTGCGGGAGCCCCATGGGAGGTCGCCGTGCAAGTCGTTTCTTCGCTTTTTCAATCCAACAACGGCAGTCACCATGACGTGTCCCTCATTTACGCGGTGGTGGGGGAATGCATGCGCCTTTGTATTCTGCACCGAAAAACAGCGGATGCTGTTCGTATATACGAGTTATTTAGCCGCTCTGGATACGTGCTAGGCCAGAGCCGTCACGCTCGGCTGCGTTCTCTCCCCGTGCTATTGAGTGTCGAGTCATTACGGGGGCTGTCTGCTGATGAGCTTGCTTTGGTGGCACTGCGCCAACACCCGCATCGTGTTCATCAAAGCAGAATTGTGGCACAAATGATAGCGGCTGAGGATGCAGACCCGGATGATGTGCGCAACACACCGGTGATGACAGAGAGGCCTTTGGCGTCAAAAGCACCACCCTTTCGCGATGGTGTACAGACTTTCGTCAATATGGACGGAGGGTTCGCGGAGACATTTAACGTCCCGTTTTTGGAGGTGACTGAAATGACGGAGGCCGAGCAGTTTCGTATTCTTCTTCAACAGAACATGCAACTCCTGCGCGAGACCCGGTACTTTCAGCAAAGGCTGGGGCTCCACTATCTTCTTTCGCAGATGCGCAACGTCGTAGACAACAAGCGCCTTTCTTCACAGGTAGAAATGGTCCCACTTGTGCATGTAGGTCGCGCGGTATTGGAACACCCCTTTATTTTCGCAAAGCCATCTACCGAAACCGCACGTCAGCAACTTCTTTTCGAGGAGTTTGGTAGCCTGCCAGTCCACAAGGGCCTGAGCGAGGTACAACAGGCGAAATTGATGGCACTTGAGACCACTGTGGAGCCTCTCAGGCCGTTATGTAGGGAGCCGTTGAAGTTTATGGACTCATTAGCCTCTTCGTGGGATGCCTTGTTTGTGCGGCGGGCTGCCCTCACTTTGGTATTGCCAAGCGAGGCTCATGATGTTCTCCCGCGCAGTAGGACCAGGGGTCGTGGTGGTGGCAGTATTAGTGCTAGTGGTGGTGGCGGGAATTGTGGGAGGGGCGAGCGACATTTGGAAAACAGCTTAACCGCATCAACGTGGACGGATGCATCCAGTGAGCTTTTTGGTGGCGTAGAGGTCCGTGATGCGGGGTCACGTGTGGAGCTACTTATCAACCGCCGGCTTTACCATAACATTGTTGTCCCTGACACAACGTTTCTCCTTCAAAACACGAATCAGCTATTACAGCTCGCAAGACATCGGGAGGTGGTGATTCCCCACTCCGTCTTTTTGGATTTGGTGAATTCTGCGTTGGATGATCAGGGCCCACGTCGTTTTCACTCTCGCCGTGTATTGCTCTTGTTGATGCATGCAACAACAACCAATAAAACGGTAATTGACGCTCATGGCTCACTGGATTCATACTCTGTACACATGAAGCGAAGTCAAGGTGGTGTTACACTTTTAGGACTTCAAGATGAAGTGGTTCTTCTTGAGAATAGTCACGAGAGATTTTTTCTGGCCGATGCCCTTGCCGGACAGGAGCAGGAGGGGCCCAGCATCGGTAGATCCAGCCTCGCCAGTGTACTGGTAGCAAAGCAGTTAGGAAAGATGGTGTCTTCAACGCCCGGTTACGTGACGTGTAGGGATGCTTCAACAAATGCAAGCGAAGTCGACCATCTTGTGGCGGGTGTCATTGCGTCCATGAAGGATGAGAGTGAAACACAGGGTGATCATGGGGCACTTGTCTGCATTCGTGGAAAGCCAGCGCCTTTGTTTAAATCTCGTTCTCGTTTGTTCTGGGCGCGTACGCCTGTGGTGCTGGCAACCACAAGTGACGTCACCCGAAGGGTCGCTTTTATGGTTGGTCTTCCGATGTTTCCCCCGGTGAGTGCTGTTTAGCCGCGGTGCGTCGTATCGGTAGAGGTTTTCATTTGGGGAGGTCTCGAGGGGAATAATGTCAGGCATTTATTTATTTACTTTTTTTACATGTGTATTATCGTCATCATTTTTTTTTTCTTTTTGCATTTTATTTTTTTTTCCGTTTGTGGGTATAAGTATGATTTCCACCTCCTTTTTGTACCTCTGTATGCATGGTACGTGCATGCTTCTGTGTCTCCGTGTGGCGGAAAAGGGTTGTGTGTGGCGCGTGTGTTCTTCCAAGGATGGACTGGATGCTCATTCCTCCCTTGCTTTTCGTTGTTGTTCTTTTGGTTTTTACCTGTTGAAGGGGTAGATATATTTGTCTGGGTATATCTAGGCATCTTGCTTCTTCTCGGCGCAACTCAAGACCTCCTCCCTGCCAGCCACACATGTTTCGTCGCTCGTGTATCTCGGCTGTCCGTAGAACACGGCTTAATCATGTTTCATTGGTGTTTAAGCAACTTGAGGGTTCCAATCCGTTGACTGTGAAGGACAAACCCGTGAACTCGTGGTCAGACGAGTTCCTGAAGCCACCCGTCTCGAAGGAAATGATGAATAAGCACGGAAAGTACGCGAAATACTCGGATCCCGCACTTTGCACCGTAGATACCTCCTCGGAGGTGGTGCTTAACACATACCCTGACGGTGCACCACAAGGTCGAATTGAGACCACGGCAGGTGTTGCCCTAAAGGATTATGATGCCTCCATGTGGGATGAGGAATTTTTTCGCAAGTATATTCTAAAACCAAAGCTGCCAGAAGAACTGGAAGACCGTGCGCGTGTGACGGATTACGCACTGAATTCAGCTCTCTTGGGTTTTGTGATCCTTATGGCGCGCTATGCCGTGCTACCACTCTGGTACGTTGGTCAGCCGGCCATGTCTATGGTCGGCCAGATGAACATTGAGGCGGAGGTGGGAGAGCTAGAGGATCGCCAGTGCAAAACCATTGTGTGGCGTGGGCGGCCAGTTTTTGTCTACAAGCGCAGTGCCCGTCAGATGAAGGAGTTGCAGGAGACACCACTGAGCGCCCTGAAGCACCCAGAGACGGACGAGGCCCGCTTCCCCGATCACCGCGAAAAGGCTGTCGTCATTGCCATTTGCACACATTTGGGATGCATTCCCATTCCAAACGAGGGGCTTTACAATGGTTTCTTTTGTCCGTGCCACGGCAGTCACTACGATGCCTCTGGCCGAACTCGTCAAGGCCCGGCGCCGCTGAACCTGGAGGTTCCGCCCTACAAATGGATTGACGACAACACCATTTATATTGGAAAACTGTAATATTGCAGGTGAAAGGGGCATCAGGAAGAGGGGAAGGGTTAGGAATTTGACATACATATCTATATCTATATATATGTAGTTATTTCTTTTTCCTATTTTCTTCCCGGATTCTGCGTGGGAAAGGGGAGGAGCACTCGTGGCATACTTGCGGCGATCTGTCAATGTTGTTACTTAGCTAGGGATTCCGCAGGGTGGGTCACGACTTAGGGAGTGGCGATGGGTCGGGGAGGAAGCGGGAGAGTGTGATGTAAGATGAAAAAGATAATTGGAATAGGGCGAGAAATTGGAAAGAGAATAGGGGGTGGGGAGAGACACGCATCAGGCGGCAGTGAGGGGAACAAATCCTGAAGAGAGAGATGGGGGAAAAAAAAAAAAAAAGGAGGGAGCAAGCAATGAATGGAGAGGGACAGCAGGATAGAAGGGAGGAAAAAAAAAGAGGAAACACACAAAAAAAAGAAAAGTAAAAAAAAAAAAAAAAATAACAACAATAAAAAGAAAAGCGAAGAAAAATTATTTTAAACAAAGGGGCGCCAAACAGTAATAAAAGCTGCAGCGAGAATTCTTTTCTCTTCCTCACTCTTGTCATTCTTTTTGTTCTTCCTGCCGCATCCGAGAATAGCAACCGAAGAAGTCGTTGAGGAGAGTGGGAGGGTTTGTGGGTGCCGCTTGTTTGTTTTGCTTCTTTGCTCGCTGTGGTGTCTCCAAAAAAAAAAAAAAAATCTCATTTCTCTCACCCTTTTGAATTTTTTTTTTTCTTTTTTTATTTGTGTTTCTCACAAGTTTCCGCGGCCCGTTAGGCTTTTTTTTGTGAGGGCCGGGACTCATCCTACACACCGAGTCCCTTGGCTTAACCACACAGCCACTTTGGATTTGCCTTTTGGCTCCGTGCGGTTTCTCTGTGTTGTTTGAACGTTGTATATATACATATATACATATTAGGTTGATGCCCTCCCTTTTGGGTGCAAAACGCGCACGAGAGGAGTTATCTGCGTGCGAAAGATCAGTGGCGTATCGCGTTTCCACTCCGCTGCGGTGCGGATTGTCATTTTTAGCGGAGGGAGAAGTGGTGAAGGGAGCTGCTTTTCTTTTGGTGGGTGGACATTCTTTGTGTTCCAGGGTAGACAAAGGGTCATCCCCATTCTCATCTGCCTCTGTTCGGTCAAGGCGCTCCGTCCTTAATCACGCGGAGAGCCGTTTGGTTGCTCACAGACACGGCGTCTGTCGGCAGCCGACAGTTAGCGACTGTTCAGGGGGGGACAGAACGCCTTTATTCTCGCCTCGCCAGGTTCAAATGGATGTCACGAGGGGCGACACAGGTAGGCATTATCGTTTTACCTTCTTTGTGCCGGCCCCGGATCTTTTTTGCGGTGGTGAGAAAGACAAGGCGACGGGCGCAGTAAAATACCGCAATGCTGTTGTACGTGAATTACTGAACCAAGTAAGCGTGGAGGCAGCGCTGACAGCTGATCGTGAATGGGATGTTGTTTTCCATGGGAAAAATGTCTTATTTGAATCCGGAGCGGAGTCGCTTATGTCGGCGTTGCTTTCAGATTCCTGTCAGCGGATTCCCCTTGCCCTTTTTTACGGACTGGAAACGGAATGAGCCTCTGTGTCTTATTTAAAGGTGCTGAAACGGGAGTGTGGTTTGCCTTCCTCACTCTTTTTTTTTTTTCTTTTGCTTTTTGTCTTTTTCTTTTTCCTTGCGGCGACTGTGTGCCTAATTCGTCCGCGAAGGTCATTTTGTGGGGCAGAGGCTCATTGGGGGTCCATGCGGAGAGCATCAGTAGGCCGCAACACCACCACCATCGTCAGCACCGTTAGCACTAGCAGCAACGAAAAGGAAAGGACACCAAGAAGTGGGAGGATGTAAACGAATTGTTGTTGGAGGCAAAAGCAAACACAGTCACACACACAAAAACAAAAAAAAAAAGAGAGCAAGGAATGTGGCGAGCGGTTTTCATTTGTTGAGCATTATTTTATTTTTATTTTTTTTTCTTGTTTTTAATTATTATTATTATTTTTTTGTGTTCTCCTTTTTTTTTTTTTGTTGCGTGTGTCCGCTTCACATCGTTTCTTTTTTACATTTTTTCCTTTCTGCATGTGTCTCTGTGCGGAGCAGCACGATGATGCCGCGCAAGTGCGTCTCTGTTTTCTTTGTGTTGCTGGAGATCCTGCTGGTTTTGTGTTTTGTTGCGTTGCCGGTGGCTGGTGCGTACTGTGTGACGCCAACCGAAATTCCTGCCAACGTTTGTCCTTCCTTTACACTGACGGATCAGCTTTCTGCGCTTTTTGGGCGTGACACCGCCGTGGCTTCGTGCTATTGTGGCCGTGTGTGTCAGACGTCGTGGGATGCGCGTCAGGAACTTTCGTTGCGGTGGGAGATGGAGCGGTGGATTCGCGCGAATCGGACGGCAGGGATGTTCCCCGAGGAGTACGAGTTTGTAAGGGACGAGTTGATGCGGCTCACGACTCCTTTGCGGGGTGACGAGCCATGGCACGTGCGACAGGAGAAGGAACTATACGCTAAGAGGGCAAACGCAACGCTTCGAGACATGCCGTGGCTACTTGTATCGAACGGCACTTTTAAAAGGGCGCAGGATTTTTATCACAGAAATGTGCGGCAGCGGCACATTGTGCGCTCGCTTCACCTTTCGAGGGAGACAAGTAGGCCAGGGATAATTCGCTTTTACCTGCAGGAAGTGGCCGGGTGGTGGGCCGAGGCGGAGAAACATGTGTCACGTGATCTGCGGGTTGCCGCTCCGTTACTGCCATGGATTAGCCTGGAACAGCTCATCGGTCCACCAATGACACCCGCTGAGATCCCTCAGCCGGATATGGCGGGTCGTCCTACTGCTGCTACGACGAAGGGACCCGCCCCGATGCAGCGGCGCTCATTTCGTTTTGCTCCTGCACGTCTGCGTGCACCCACGGCGATGGTGTATTATTATTCCGATGACTGTGTTTTGTGTGAGGCGTTGGGTGTGGCCTTTGATGTTCTACCACTCATATACAGGCGTCTGTGTGAGTACGGGCATCGCTCCATTGTCAGCTGCAGCCCGTTGTTTTTATTTTTTCGCGCCAGTGCGGAGCTGTCGGGGTTTAGGACGCCGGCGATTGCACTCCACGGTGTGGAACTCGGTGTGGAACCGACCTGGATGCCTCCCATGTCTATTTTGTACGACATAGATGAGCTTGTGAACCCAGCAGACGCCTTTGGGTTTCTTACGTTGTCAGTTCCTGTCAACACGAGCCTGCAGGAGACACTAGTGTCACTGATACGCCCCTTGGTGGCGCTTCATGTCATAAATCTGCGGTATCTTTCTTCCGATGAGATCACGGAGTTGGGCCGGTTGGCCTACAAGATCATGAAACAGAAGAAACGGCAGCAGCAACAGAATGCGTCAGCGGAAAACTCCTCCGACACGAAAGGCGCCATATTATCAGACGACGAGGGAAAAGACGAGGCGTCGGAAGAGAGGAATAGGGATTTAGCTTGGCAGCAGGGGCGCGTGATCACACGTGAGGATTATTTGCACGAGGTTGTGGTGTTTCATATGCGCGAGCTTTGGGGAAACAGCACAGCGGAGGTCGAGAGCAAAGAGTTTCTTCTCTGGTCTCAGCTGGAGCCACCATGGATTATGGTTGTGTCCTCCGTGCTCTCTGTTCTGTGGCTTTTGATCCTAATTTGCGTACCAAAGGGCTTCGGGTTCTAATTTTATTTGTGTCTGTGCGTGTGTGTGTGGGCGTTTTTCTCTTAATGGACTGCACACGTCTATTTATCCCTGCTGTTGACATTCAATGGATGGGGCAGTCATGTGTGACTTTTGCCTCTCACCACACTCTTTCATCCCGTTTCTCTTTTTTTTTTTTCTCCCCTCCCTCCCCATTTCTCCCTTCTCGGGTCAAAACAACAACAAAAACCACAAAAAAGAGGGAGGCTCACAGTCGACAGACTTTACTGCCATTACCCTGCGAAAGTAGAGCGAACACGCTTTCCCACTCACTCGTATTTTTCAACTCACTTGGGTTCTCTCGCGTGTCTAGACGGAACCCGCAAAGGCGGCTGAACTATTGCAAAAATCACGGGCAACAGGCGCACGCACGCACGCACGCACGCACGCAATTCCTCTTAGGACGCCGGAAGGAGAAGCGACGCAGACACAAAAAAGGGGGAAACGAAAACAGCAACAAAAACAACAGGCAAAGAGGAAGTTTGAGGAGTTAAAAGAGAAGCAATAGTTTTGCCCTTCTTTTTTTTTTTTTTTTTCTCTCTCTCTCTCTCTCTCTCTCTCTCTTTTCTTCATTCTGTTTTGTTTGCTCTTGCGAAAGAGGAGGTCACTACGCCACTTCTACGATATTTCTCTCAGGAAATAAATAAATAAATAAATAAATAATATATATACATAAATATATAAAAAAATATATAAATATTATAGGGGAGCTGAAGGGTTCCGGGTTGGTTTGTTGCCGGTTTTTTTTTGTTTTTTTTTGTTTGCTTTGGTTTGTGAGTTGCGGCCTTTTGAGGGTGGGGCAGGGGCAGGGCTGCTTTGATGGAGACCGCGCCGCACAACATCCAGACTGAGCGCTTTGAGGCGGATCAGTACGTCAGGGTGCAGCTGTCGACGGGTCGCTCCGAGATTGGCGTCATTCTCAGCATTGACGAGTCTGGCGGGACGGCTGTTGTGGCAACCCGCCACGGGTATGACATTACCGTGCGCCTCAGCAGTGTGCGACGCGCCTTCCTGCTGGTGCTGGACCTCAACGGCGTTCTGGTTTCCCGCGGACGGGGGAGTTTTTTTGACCGCCCCGGGGTGTGCGAGTTCATCAACTTCGTGATGAACAACTTCGTGGTCGCGGTGTGGACCAGCGGGTTGGAGCGCACCTCGAACCCCATCATCGATAAAGTGTTTGACGGCTTTCAAGACAGACTGCTGTTCAAACTCTACCGTGATTCATGCACCGTGTGGCCGACGCCAGAGAAGCCGTACCGCACCATTAAGAACCTGCAGCGCATCTTTGATAGCTACCCGAAGAGCTTCAACGCGGTGAATACCATCATTGTGGACGACTCCCCTGACAAGTGCTCTCATCCTGATATCGCCCTGTGCCCTGTGCCGTTTACCGATCCTGTGAAGCAGATGGACGACAATGGCCTTGCGCTGGCAATGGAGGTGCTGAAGGAGGTGCTCCGCACTGAGTCCCATGCGCCACTGATCCGCGCGAGCGAGGAACGTTTGGTGGCCCTTGCGGCCCAGGAGGAACAGGGAAGGAAGGAGGAGGAAGATGCGTTAGCGGGTGGTCCGTCGGCGGGCGACGCGAATGATGTAAAGTCAGTGGAGTTACCGGTAACATTTCTTTGGGCAGCGCGCCTGTGTTGCGATTATATTAGCGGTGGGTGTGCGCGTGAGGACTGTCGCTTCATCCACAGTTTTGACGACGGGAAGCGACCGTGCTCCCGAAAAGGTGCATGCCGCCGCGGCCACGCACGACGGTGGATCGACGAACCGCTTGCCGAGGCAGAAGCCCCATCGACGACCACTTCATTGAAGACACTCGGCACATCGGGTCCCTTCAATGTGCCAAGCGTTTTTTCGCTCTTTTCGACCAATCCGGATCGGCAGAAGGAACATCAACAGCACGATGATGCATGGAGCAGCAACGCTCACTCAAAACAGGAATGGACTAAAGACACCAAACACCAGCTACAGCAGAAGCAGCAAAAACAAGAAGAACAGCAGACGAAACAACATCAAAATAAGTGGCAGAAAGAGACGAAATTTGTTGGACTCCAAAGAGAACCTAAGGACGTTTTTTTTGGACAAAAAGACACTAATCGCGGGATGTCAAATATAGCGCAGTTCTTGGGGTCACATCACGGAACACCGCGCAATGCCCATTCTCTTGACTCTGTGGCGCCGGGACCCAAATCCATGCGGTTTACAGGTGACAGGAAGGATGGTAGTGCCCTTCTTCGCCAGCTTCAGGAGAGTCTGTCGATTGCCAAGGAAGGGAGGCCTGCTAACACGAGGCCAATTAGAGGGAAGGACAGGGGTTGTTAAACTGTTGCATACCATTATGCATTTTTGCCATTATCACCATGATTACGAACATAGCTTTACAACTGATAGATACACCACGCACCGCGTACTCCCCTTCTCTTTATTTCTTATGGCTTTTGAATCTGCTGAGAGGTTTCGTGTCTGTTTTTTTTTTGCAATGCTTTTCGTCCAATGCGTAGGGGGTGAATTAAAAGCGTGTGACTTTTTTTATTATTTATTTATTTATTTATTTCTTCTTCTTCTGCCCGTTGTGTATCTTCTTTTGGGTTACGGTGTGCTTTTTCAATTTTTCCTCAAATGGGAGTTGTGTGTGTATGTGTTGGGGACTCACTTTCTGCGGGGCACCTTTTTGCTTTTTCTTAATTTTTTTTTTTTTTTGATGCGTGCCTTTTTCCTTTTTTTATTTCTCTGTGCACATTACTGTCCGTTGCATCAAATTAATTTATTGGGGCAACCGGGGGTTCCCAACTCGCTCCAAGAGGGAGAAAGAAAGAGGTGAGCTGCTGGAGAGAAGTAAAGAGAGAGGGAGAAAGAGGGAGGGAGGGCATATGCACCTGTATGTACATACACGTGTAGTTATGTTGTTACTATTGTTATAATTGGATACGCAGCGGTGGTTATAGGCGCCACCTGCTGACTGCGATCCCCGTCCGATTCCTCGCCGTCCCTCTCGGTCCATTCACTTGGAGAAGAATCCGTGGCAACGCCCGTCAATTTACAAAAAAAAAAAAATATATAAAACGGTGGACCACTCAGAAATTGTTTTTCTTTTTTCCTTCTTTTTTTTCTTCTTGTATGAATTTGTGTGATTCCATTGTTTGTGGGGCGACACGGACGGTCAGGCCTGCAAAAGGGGAATGGAGCGAGGAGGAGGGATGGGCGGACGTTCATGTATTGCATGTCATGTGCTGCGGCACTGACAAATTGCACGCACAAATTTTTTTTTTCTCCTTTTTTTCTTTTACTTGTGTGTGTGAGTGTGAGTGTGGCAAGTTTTTTTTTTTTTTGCTTTCTGGCTGTCCGGTGTGTGCGGCGGGGAACAGGGAGGAGGGGGCAGCGGAATAGACGGCAAAAACAACAACAAAAAAAAAAAGAAGGGAAAAAGAAAATGCCCCGGTAAGCAGAACAGTGGGGAACGGAAGAAACAAACAATCAAACAAACAAAAGGAAACGAAGTGAAATACACGGGAAGGGAGGGACGAAGAATTTTATTAATACGGTTAGTTTTTCTTTTTTCTTTTTTTATTATTTAAAGGTGGAGGGAGACTGTGATCGTGCGGCTCTCCTTGACTCCTCTTTCTCTCTGTGTGCGTGCATGCCACTGTGCGTGTGTGTGAGAGAGAGAGAGAGGGAAGTACACTATATACATACATACATACACACTTATATCTATTCTCATACATGTGTGCATGTAAGCGATGAGGGGCAACTCAAACACACCGACAGACAGAAAAAAAAAAAAGAAAACAAAACAAAAACAAGAACAAACAACAAACAAAAAGAAAGAAGGATGCGTGGGGAGGGGGTAAAGGAGGTTAAATTAATGCGGTCTTACATTTTCATGGGGGGAGTGCCGGTAATCAGGAGAAAAGAAACACAGGAGACACAAAGTAATAATGAGATAAAAGTAGTAAAAGAAGCAGGAATTATTTTTATTTTTATTTTTGTTTTGGCAAAAGAAATGAAGCGGAAGTATACATCTATCTATCTATCTATATATTTACATGTCCGTTGGCTTTTATGGCACGTTGTCCCCCTCCCACTGTCCCCTGTTCTCTGTACATCTTTAAGCGCGCGTGCGCTTCTCATTTCACGTTTTTTTTTCTTTTTTCCGTGTTTCTCTTTCTTTTCGGCGTGCTTGAAGTGTCGGAGCAAAATGGGCTTGACAAGGCTGCTTTTCAGACTTTTTTTAATTGTTCTTTTTGTCTATGCGTCAGCGGTGGGGGCCGTGCTTGTGCCGTTTCCGCCCAGTTTTTTTGTCACCACCGGGACGACGATACCATTCCCGCTCGCCACACCCGTGGCACAGAGCGGAGCCATTTATGTATCCAACAAGACGAAGCAGTTGCGCATTGATAACTTTTTTTTGGGAAGCCAATATTCCTTTATTGCCGATGGGGAGCGGCGGCGTGGGTACGTGCTGGAGAGCCACGCCCCGGGAAGCTTTGGCGCAAGTTATGAGGGAAAAGGCAGTTTTTGTCGCACCTTTAAGATGACTGGTGATGTGACAAGCTTTGGTGTTCCCGATGAGTTCCTGAAACACGCAGAAGGAAATCTTGTGCGTGGTGTGGAGGTGACACGCTACACAGGGTATGACCGTGACAGCACAGGTCCACTGCAACAGGTGGACTATTACGTCCGTAACATGACCTTCAAACTGCCTGGAGAGAAGAAGGGAACAGTAGAGGAATTTGTGTTTACTATTCCTTGGCGGGTACAAACTCAGCGGCAACAAAAGGCACTGAAAGAGCTTACAGGCGCTCCCGTCACTGTGCCGAATTGGCGTTACTTTGGTGGCCCATTCTTTGACGAGGTGATTACGCCAGATGAGCCATTCGTGACCCATCTGCAACGCCTTATGGAGGACACAATTGTCACGGTCGACTTCTACAATTTCGTCCCCATAGCACCAGACCCTTCTGTGTTTAAAGTCCCCTCGGACTGTGAAGAGGTGGATGCGGGGACCGCAAGCAGCAACGTGGACATCTCTCTCGCCCAAAGACTTTTGGTGGATTTAAGTTTTTACACTACAGCCGGGCGGCAGACACTGCGGGAAAAATCAAAGGACACGTGAGAGCTTTTTAATTCTTTAGGAAGTGTTTGGCTCTTTAGAGTGCTTTTTAATACGTGCTTTTTTTTGTTTATTTGTGCGTGTGTGTGGGGAATTGATTGGACAGCCTCTGCGTTTTTGGGCTGGAGATTAATATACGCATAAGAAGGGCAGGTTATTTGTGATGTTGGGGGCGAGTAATGAAAGCGGACAGAAAAAAGATACATGTGGCGTGACATGTACTTCTCATCCTTATCTTTATTCAATGGTCGGATATTATCCGAATAAGATATTTGAGGGAGAAGCAACAACAACACAGCGAAAAGGGGGCGAGAAAACGGTTTAGACGCCCCTATTTATTTATTTATTTAATTTACGTGGCTGTACGGATGCCACTTTTTAATATTGTTTCCAAGAAGTTGAAGCCCTCCGAATATGTTGTGCAGAAGGTTGAAGAGGGGAAAGCGATGCGCACGGTTCTTCCCTTTCTCTCAAGGAAGCTCGGCATCCCGTCAATGAAGAACTACTTGGCCTTTGCATGCGACGAAAAAAGAAAACCGGTGGCCAGGCTGGATATGGACATTCCACTGGAGGAACAAGGCGTGCTACCGTTGTCGTTTATCTACGTATCTCCGATGGACGCCACGCCAAAAGGACCGGATGGTGAGGAGCTTCCACTGGCGTTGGATCTAAAAACCAGTAGGCAAAAAAGCGAGGAGGAGGAGGGTATGCCACCACCACCTCCACCCCCAGAAGAAGAAGGAGATGCCTGCACCAAAAGGCGTGCTGAACACGAAGAGGAGGCGATGAGGCGTGCTGAGCAGGAAGAGGAGGCGAGGAGGCGTGCTGAACAGGAAGAAATGGCGAGGAGACGTGCTGAGCAGGAAGAGGAGGCGAGGAGACGTGCTGAGCAGGAAGAGGAGGCGAGGAGACGCGCTGAACAGGAAGAGGAGGCGAGGAGACGTGCTGAACAGGAAGAGGAGGCGAGGAGACGCGCTGAGCAGGAAGGGATGGCGAGGAGGCGTGCTGAGCAGGAAGAGGAGGCGAGGAGACGTGCTGAGCAGGAAGGGATGGCGAGGAGGCGTGCTGAGCAGGAAGAGGAGGCGAGGAGACGCGCTGAACAGGAAGAGGAGGCGAGGAGACGTGCTGAACAGGAAGAGGAGGCAAGGAGGCGCGCTGAACAGGAAGAGATGGCGAGGAGTCGTGCTGAACAGGAAGAGGTGGCAAGGAGGCCGCTTGTGTACGTTCCTAGCGGCGGCGCCGGGGAATCCTCGATGCGTTTGTTCAATAACGTGCTGGAAAATGGGGTCTGTCAGTTAGACAATACCCAGTCGGTGGGAATAGAGCACAGGGTACAACTGAATCTTGTTCCTGATGTTATTCGTGTCGCAGCAGAAGAAGAGCGAGTGCTTGATGTTGGATGCGACGTGCCAGAAGAAACGGCCCTCCAGCTCGCTGCCGTCGCGAATGACCGTCCAGTTCATCACGCCGTTATCTTGCGGCTTGCAAAGTTGGTGTTAATTAAGCGTCCGGGCAAACCACATATATTCTTGTGGTCGCATCTGCAAAGCAAACTGGGTGGCCATGAAGTGAATGCGCACATTCAAAAGAAGGAGGTTTGCCGTCGTACTCCTAGCACCACACTCACTTTTGCTCCTGTTGGTGATACCGCTGAGGAGCGTCTCGTGTCTGGGGCACCGGCGGGCCCTGCTCGAACGGCAATGCGCTACTGGGCGAAGCTTCTTATTGAGAGCAAGCCTGACAATCCGGAACTTTTTATGTGGTCTAAGCTCGAGGCAAGGATGGAGAGGGATTCACTTGGGATTCCGCAGTCCCGGACGTCAAACACGGCGTCAGCCAGGGACTCCACGAGGATTTCTTTGCTTCGTGGCATACCGCGCGGCACCCCGGCCTACACTGTTATGCGCAACCTCGTAGACCTCACCTTCGAGAAAAAACCAGATCAGCCTGAAATGTGGATGCTGTACCACTTTATCGCCCGCCACAAGTCTTCTGCAGCACCCTCAGGACGTTCGTCTGTGACTCCCGTTCGTTTCCTTGAGGAGGATCTCGGGGGAGACGGGAGCCGCACTCCGAGTAGCAAAGACGTGTTTTTCAGTGCGGATGCTTCCATGCCGCGCCCAGTGGCGATGCTGTCGGGTCAGTGGGCAGATCGCGCAGCCCCTTGGTCAACTCAAAAAAACAGCATGCGAGCACGGACCAGAGAAGTGTCGACACAAACTTTCCACGACTCTCAGGGGACCGCACTGGCAAACTCCACTCGAGTAGCAGTCGTACCGCGTGCAAGAATGGGATCACCCTTGCAAGCTACGAGTTTTCTCCGCAATCTTTCTCCACGGGAGCTGCTGCAGCCACCACCTTGCGACATGTCGTTTTTGCGCCGCCGCCGCTATGGCGCCATGGCTTCTGATCTGGAAGAGTACCCGGTGTCTCCTTTTTATCATGAGAAGTACAGTTTGCTCTCCGATCCATTGCAGCACGCTAGCGGTCCTTTACTTCGACGGGGTCGTTCGTCCCGCGGCTTTAGGCGCCCGTCTCAGGAGGGCGAAAGAAATCTTGTAGGATGTTGGGGGCATAGTGATGAGAGGTCTGACGGTAACAGAGCGGAGCAAAATGAGTTTACTTCGTTGCCGCCGTGCGAGAAATTTCTACTGCATTCACCAGTATCATTACGTCGTCTTTCCAGCAGCGAATCTCCAGAGTCGCAGTATGCGATGCGACGACGTGAAACAGACCGTGCAGAAATTCTTTATGAGTACAACTGGCTGCTACAGCGCGAGGCGTTACGGAAAGAGCAGCTGCGAAAAGAGCTCGAGCTTCTCCGATACGAAAGGGAGGTTCGTGAAAGAATGATGTGCCTTGGCCCCACCGCACAGATGGCATTGACAGCGGACTCCGTTGCACGCTCGCAATTGGAGGCGGAGGCGCGGCTTCAGGACCTCAATTGTCGGGGATCGCTGCAGTTTCCTTCTGAACCGGATGCCATCCGCAAAAAATTGAAGTTTCTGGACGTGGAGGGGGACCGCCTTCGTCAGTTGTCACTTGCAAGAAATCGTTTCACGGCACCCAGTGAGAGGGAACCCATCGGTGATGCAGCTCTTCGCGACACCTACGATAGTCCTGCTTTGCATCGCGCAAATGATCGCGTGGGTATTTCGCCGCACTTCAATCCCACTATTTAGAAAAAATCCAGGGACGGGGAGCTGATTTGAGGAACGCGCAAGGAGCAGAGAAACACATATGTATACATGCACAGACACACAGACGGAGTGGTGAGAGTCCTTTTTCCTTCACACCTTATTTCAATTACCTTCTTTTCCCTTTTTTATCTTATTTTAGTGAGCGTCTGTTTCTGGGTTTATGCATTGGTGTTTGACTTCCCCTTTTTTGTTTCATAGTGGCCTGTACTCGGCTCTCACTTCTGCACCTTTTTGGCTTATTTATGCGGCTGTGCAACCGTCCGAACTTTTTCCGTTTTTTTTTTTTTGCTCGCGGGGAATCCCCAAGGAAGGCGTGGGGCAAGGAAAAAAGGGGGGTAGAGAGGGATAACGAAAAACGAGGGGTGGAAGGGCGGGGGAAATTGTCACGTTTTCATTTTTTTTTTTTTTTTAATTTTTCTGACGGCGTTTTAATAATTATTTGTTTTCGCAGCTTTTTGTTATTTTTATTATTTATTTGTGCTGAAGAAGGCACCGTCAAGGTCTTTATTTCTGTTGGTTTGATGCATCATTGACCGTTCCCTGTCGTGGCAACACACGGGCACGAAACGATGAATGATTGGAGGAGCCTTGCCCTGCTCTTTACACCGACACGACATATATTTCTGTGCGTTTTCCTTCACTGGGCGTGTGTCTGTGTGTTTTTGTGTGTGGTCACTGGGGCCAACTTTGGAGATTTCTTCCGCACTTTTGTGGGCGCGGTGGTAGGAAGGGAGGGGCTGCCGCGGGGAGCGGAGGAGGCGGAAGAGAAATTCAGCGATAAACGCACAAGAGAAGGAGAAAAGCAAAAATAAAAAAACAAACAAACAAACAAAAAGAAAAAGGGAGAAAAACAATTTGTTAGTCAAGAGAGCTACAGGAGGGGACGTCACACATGAAGTTGTACTCCCTGTCGATTGTGAGGCCCTTCCCTGCGGGCGTGGAGAAGGAGCCTGTCATCTGCTCTCAGGCCATTGACGTCAGCTCGTTTGGGTTCTTTCAGCGCAACTCTGCCCGGGAGTTCATTGTGTTTCTCACCCGCACGGTGGCGAGGCGGGTGTCGAAGGGCTCCAAGACCCAAATTACTGAAAACGGCAACGTTGTCTTTGCACATGCAACGCTGGACGGAATTGTCGCCATCGCTATTAGTGACATCGAGTACAACTCCCGTGTCGCCTTCACGCTGCTCGGGGAACTCGCCCAGCAGTTTCAGACGACCTTCCACGGAAAATACGACATTGTCGATGGCAAAGACGACAACTTTCTGAACTGGCCGTACCTTGAGGAGATGCTGCTGAAGTACCAAAAGCCGGAGGAACAGGACAAAATCCTCAAGATCAAACGGGACATAGAGGACACCAAGGTGATTATGTACAACGCCATTGACCAAATTATTGAGCGCGGCCAGAAGATCGACGAGCTTGTCTCCAAGAGCGAGGATCTTGGGATGGCAAGCAAGACATTCTACAAACAGGCAAGGAAGACAAATTCGGGGTGCTGTACATTCATGTGAGATGATACTCTACTGCTCATTGGGGTCGTGTGCGCTGGTGGTGGTAACTTTTTGAGTCTCACACTGCCTGGGAAATTTTATGATGTCAAACTTCCTTCTTTTCTGCACAGATGTGAGGAAAACAGCAGCGAGAGTGTTAAGAAGGAACAGTAGGAAAAATTGGTCGTTCCTTCTCAAAAAAGGGAAGAAAAAGAGGAAGGGAAAAACTGTAAACTGGGAAGAAAGTGGAGGAAAAAAAAAGGGGATGACAAAAATATGGATGCGTCGATATGTGCGAGTAACTGACATGTGCCGTCTACGGCCGTGTTCTTTCCAGTGCAAATTTCACTTTTAAGCTTACAGGGGAGGGGCGCTTTTTTTTTCGATTTTTTTTTTTTTTTGTGTGTGTCTTCTTTAGTTTTAGTGCGTTCCTTTTTTTTTTTTTTCTGAGTGTGTGTTTGTGCTCTGTTTCTGGAAGATACGCTGCTGCTTCTTTGACCGATGCTAAGAAGGCTGAACACTTCGGAGGCATGCAGTCCTTGCCAACTTTAGATACGGTGCCTCTTTCTTTTTCACCACTTTTTCTTTCTGCATTTTCCTTGCCCCTTTGCCGTGGTCGTTCCTTTCTGGCCGAAAAGGGCTGCTCATGGTGAAGGGCAGTGGGGCGCACTCAAGAAGAAGGCGCACCGCTCTTTTGCTGACGGCTGCTCCTGCTGCTGCGGTGACAGTTCTTCTTTTCGTGTCGTGGAGGAATGTGGAGGAGGCAGGGGACGAGGCGAGATCAACGGTCCGCCCTTCGCCGTTTCTGATCGCTGCGTCTCAGGCACGTGGTACCACACCCACACTCTATCAGTCTCTGCAGCCGGAGGAAATTGGAGGTATTCTACCGGGAAACATAACAGCCTTCATGTCTCCGAGAGGACCACACAGGGGAAAGGAGGTGCCACACTTTGACTACGGCGATGGGCCCAGGCGCTACTGTAATCCATACCATCCCATGCGTCGTACCTTGCGTCCCTGCCATGGTCTTCTCTACACGAAAGGCAACTGGCTGTACAACAGCAGTCTTTGGCCCCGATACGCTTCTCGTGGAAAGGTGTTGGGATGTTGTGAGCGGGTTTTCTGAAAGGAGTCTAAGGCCAATCGGATTCGTAAAGAGACGCAATACGAATGGGTGCCCGACGAATGTGAGTTGATTCCATGGGACGAGGAACTCTTCTGTCGCTCTCTTCGTGTTCGTAGCATCATGATGGTTGGTGACAGCCTCACGGATCACTGGCACGCCTCCCTTTATTACCTTCTCGGTGGTGTGAGTGATATCTACGAGCGAGAAGGCACCTCACACTTCCTCAATCGGTGCAGGGGACATAACATCTGCCAGAAGTATTACCCAGACCGTGTAAAGGATCCCGTCAAGATCTTTTTTCTCACCAATTAATTTCTTGAAACGGGTTATCACATCCATCGGAATTTTTTGAGGTGGAAGGACATTCATCGCTACCCCATTCTCATCCCAAACTCCGGAGCTTGGATGGTGCAGCCGTCGAACGAGCGCTGGAAGGTTTCAGATGAACAGTATTACCGTTTGATGCGAAGGGCCGCCAGCGTTGTTCGGCGCATTTATAAAGGCGCTGTTATTTGGCGGGCAACCTTTCGTGGGCATCCTTTTTATTGGCGTTATTCCGAGCCACTGAAGACATTGTTATCATTGGATGAATACAAGGCAGAAAAATACGAAAGGTATCGCTGGTTTGCTATTCCCGACAGGAACGCATACACGAAGGCTCTCTGGGAAGACATGGGGGCACATATTTTGGACGTGGCCCCCATGACAGACCTCATGCCACTAGGGCACATGGGGAAGTACCACCCAAAGGATGAGGTGATGAACGCAACAGACTGCCTGCATTACTGCTCTCCCGGGGCAACTTACGATCAATGGAGCATTTTACTAATGAACCTCCTTACAGGAAACATTGTAGTTTAATCACTGGATATGTTTTGGTTGCTGCGGTTTTTTTTTTTTTTTTTCTGTGGCGTCTGTGTGCGATCTTTTGTCAGTATCGCCGCTTTCTGATGTTTCTGACCAGAAGAGAGTTTTGCATCTGTTTTTTTTTTTTTTCGCATTGTTTGTATGTGTGTAATGTCTCGAGTGTGTGACAAGTATCGAAGTATTGAGGCCTTTTTGTGGCAATATCGGTTTTATCTCAATTACGCATTATTTTTGTTACCATTTTTAAGGAGGCCATTACCTCCTTTTTGCTCTTGCGTTTTTTTATTTATGTATTTATGCATGCCTGCGTGCGGCTTTATGAACTTCCTTTTTTTATTGCCCCTTCTCATATTCTTATGGGGAACTGGCGTGGTTTTGTTGGCATTATCTCGACACCTTCAATCCGGCTGGGCTTGTTCCATTGGCGGCAAAATTAACGGGAGGAATAGAAGAGGAGAAGCGGATATTGTGAAGTCCACATCAAAACGACAAGTCCGTGCATCTTTCGGGGCAGCAAGCGCAGCAGCCAGAAGACCGTGGATGCAATGTCGACAAACATATCTCCAAATATAAAAAAAGGTGGCGTTACCGCCGCAGACCTCATGCAGCTGCAGGGGGCCGCCCTTCGTCTTCGCTCTCAGTGCACCCAGAGGGAGGCGGACAACCGAAGGCTAACGCAAAAGCTGCGCGAGTATGAAGAGCAGCTGTTTTTTCTGCGTGCAAATGAGCTTATTCTTCGAAAACAGGTTTCAGTGTGGTCCAGCTATCACCGTCTTTTTGCGCAGCCACTCTATGAGGCGCGTCTTGCGGTGGAGAGGTACAAGCACGAGGCCCATCAGTCCTTGGTCCACGAGATGCAGGTTGATCGGCAGCGAAGGAGCTCGCTTGCCAACGCAGCGAATGAAAAGAGGGAGCGGGAGAGGGCCGGCCTACAGGCGCGTCTGCGGCAGCTCCAGGAGCTGCAAGATGAAAAGCGAAAGAAGAATGAAGAGCTGGAACTTCGACTGAGGCGTGCCTCCGAAGAGTCTCTGCGGGCCCAAAAGCAGGCGTCAAAACTGAAGGATGAGTTGGCGTATTGCATGGATCGACTGGAGGAGAGCGAAAGAGAACGCGAACGCGTCAAACGGCATCTTTCTGAGCACGAGGCGGCTCTACTAAAGGCACGACATAATGTGGCTGGCATGGGACACTTTGAGGAGGAGATCCGCTCGAGGGATACCGTCATTGCGCAACTTCAGCGAACAGTGCGGGAGTTGAACACAATCATGGCACAGCAATCGGCATCGCGGTTAGAAGAAGCAAATGGCGAAAATACCCCGCCGCAACACGAGGCAGAGGAAAAGAAGTTGGCCGCCAGTCCACAGAGATTACTGAACGACTCGTGTGATTCTGAATGGGTGCTAAAGCAGAGCATTGGGTGGTTTCGCAGTAAAATGGAGCGTGAGATGAAACCTTCTACTCCCCGCCGTCAAATGTTTGAGCCCTGCAGTTCTTCCGCCCACCCTGCACCATCGTTGTCGTCTTTCTCATGGATGGAGGGGCGGTGCGATAGCGGAGATGTTGATCTGCAGGAGTTTCTATCGCGGGAGTTACAGGCTCCTTTGCTGTAACGTCTTTTTTTTTTTTTTTCCTTTGAGAAGTGCCTTTTTTTTTTTTTTTTTACACCACGCATTTGGATTTGTTCACATCCTTTTGGCTGCTGGCCAGTGACACGGCATTGTGCAGAGAACTCACTTTTCATGCTTCTCTTTTTTACTTCTTTCTTTCTGCTTCTTTGTGCAATTTTATTTTGGAACATTAAGCGGTCCATTGAGATTAGGGCTTCTCAATTAGCGTTTTTGAAGTGTGTGTGCAGTGAGAGCAAATTCTGCTTGCTGACACAGCAGGATACCGCGGCTCTCAGGAATGCCAAACCCCCTAGTTTCTGATAGTTCAAATACTTCTCCTTACTCCGTCGATATGGACGTAAATGCCATGAGGTCACCGTCTTATAACCCCCTGAAAACCCTGATAGAGCAGACCATACTTTCGTTTGGCTACACGTCTCTAAAAGAACTTGCCGAAATTCCAATACAGGACAAAATGTCAAAATCCCCATCATTGGGGGGGAATTCGAGGAGTGGGGCATGTTGTCAAAAGTGCAAAATATACGAAAGACTTCTTAAAAAACTAGCTACTCTGCTTCTTGTGGAACTGGATGAAGACGGGGGAACATCAACGAATGGTGCGTGGCCAGGTCTTCTGTCGCTTGAGAAGCCGCAAGGCATGGGCATTTCGGAACTGATGGCCGGCAATCAATCCATCTCGGGTAGTCGAGACAGTGGAGTGAGTCCCAACCGTGACGGCGCCACAGTTCCCATGTTGTCTTTGTTAACAAGTCCGTTTGATTCCTTTTCCAGTGTCACATTGATGTCGACTACGCCCTTGACGGCTCCATCCTACAGTGCTCGTGGGAGCGTGGGCAATTGGCTGAAAGGATTTGTGGCCTTTGCGGCGCCAGGAAAAAAAAGCGAAAGTAATTCCTTTTCCGACGGAGACGATTATACGAGGACCTCCAACAGTCTCACCCCCGCCATGCTAGTATCAAATAGAGACACAGCGAAAGCGGATTTAATGCAACGCGGCAAAAATGTCAAATTGGCACGACAGGCCGCCGTACATGTTGCACATGGGACATCCTATTCCATTGCCAGAGCCCGAGGTTGGGATGCAAATCCGCGCGTTAAGGAGACTTCGAGGACGATAATAGCTCGCAAGAACCAAAAGAAGATGATAAACGAATATGTTTTGCTGAGGAAAATTGGCCAGGGTTCGACGGGTTATGTCGTTTTGGTTCAGGAATGCGAGTCAAAGGAACTATTCGCGATGAAAATTGTGCGGCTGGGAAACAAAATTGACTGGCGGCGCGTGAATGCCATTCGTTCTGAGATTACAGTACTGAAGGCGGTGGCCCACCCCAATCTTGTTCGGCTCCACGAAGTCATTGGTGACAAGAGTCACAACACGATTTTTTTGATACTGCAGTATATTTCGGGTGGTAGCATCGCTAAAACCTTGTCTTCGGTCACAATTATGACCATTCCAGAGGCAAAACTACGTTGCTACACGGTGCAGATTCTTTCAGCTTTAAGTCACTTGCATTCCAACGGAATATCCCACCGGGACATCAAACCAGAAAATATTTTGATCGATAAGGAAGAAAGAATATATCTTGCTGACTTTGGTGTGAGTGCTATAAGCACTGCTAATGGTGTTCACGGCATGGAGGGAACACCAGCGTTCATGGCTCCTGAGGTGTTTACAGGTAATTTTGAATTAATCGGAGAACTTATAGATGTATGGGCACTCGGTGTCACACTGTACCAGCTTATGTATGGCTTTCTGCCATTTCAGGCGCTCACGTACTTTGAGATGGTACGCAGAATAGTTAATGATCCGGTTACTTTTCCTGACAAAGTGCAAGAAGATGAGTCGGAGGGAGCTGATTTTGGTGATTTTTCATACTTGGATGAGATAGAGGGTTTCATGAACACCGATACATATTTAGGCTTTCATTATGATGGTGAGGATGATGAGGATGAGCCGGAGAAAGAAACATACCATAATGACCGTGACGAGGTGACTCCATCTGCTGTTCATTCCTCACCAGAATTCAAGGAGTTGATTCAGGGCGTCCTTTGCAAGGATCCCCACTCCCGCTGGAATCTGCGACGCATTTGGGAATCCGCGTGGCTTCGGGACGCACTCGAGAGCGGCAGGCGAATTACGATGACAGGCGCCCCCACACCCAGCTATGGTGAAGTTTGCATCCCCAGAGCCCTGTCACCATCTGCAATGACGCGGCCGGCGGTAGAAAATAACTCAACAAATGCGTCAATAACCAAACTTAATCCGAATGTTGCCGTAAAATTTTATGCTATTTCGAATCAAACACACCACTCCCCCACCAATAAAATTAACAAGAAAATTAACACGGAAAATACCCCCATCAACAAAACTCCCACCCCCATTCTTAACAACAAAAGCAAAGTCTGCGTTAATATTGACACTGAAAAGGAATCAGTTTCTGGCCGCCACTTGAAAGCCGATGAGGAATGTGCACATCCTCGGGCGAGCTTGTGGAAAAGGATTCTTTCGGGCACATGGCGTAGAAAGAAGAAAGTTTTGCCAGAAGGGCAGTCATGATAGTAAAAAGAAGGGGATTCTTTATTGTTTGCAGGTTTGGGACCTTAATTCCTTCCCCTATTTATTTATTTATGACATATATATATATATATATATCTATTTTAAATAATGATGGTAGTTTCCGCGGTGATTAATGCGAAAAATCATTGCAGTTTTGTTGTATATATATATATGCATAGGAGGGCCTTTGATGGGGGAGGGTTCACAGCGTATTCGGTCTGAGATCCATAGGTGCCTTTTTTTTTGTTGTTGTTTTTTTGACACCTATTGGTGTTTTTTATGTGCTTTCTGTTTTTTATTTATTTATTTATTTTATGTTTTATGTTTTATGTTTTATGTTTTATGTTTTATGTTTTATGTTTTATGTTTTTTACTTCTTGTGCACCTCTCCTTTTCTTTTATAACTGATTCTGGCCTGTGTTTGCTCATCTGTTGTCTCTCTTTTTGCGGACAGAATCGGTGTGTCTTGACGAAGCAGTGAAGCGGGTGGTAGGAATGAACGGAAACATGATCTCCCATCCCCTGGCAACGAGAGAACAAATGTTATTTGGTGGTGGTGGTGGGGGGGGGTAAAACCACGCCCTCGAGCTTTTTTCCTTTTTTGTTTTGTTTATAGGAGCTTGTGAAGAGAATGTTCAATGGGCAATCTGGCTATGCGATTTAATATATATATATATATATATTCTGATGAAGGAAACTCTGTAAGACCATTTTTCCCTACTTTATGATTCTTTTGGTTGACCAAGATTCAAGGAATCAGGGAAGCAATGGCGTCCAGACGATTTCTAATTATTTTTATTTTTATTTTTACAGCCAAAACTGATTCCTGCAAGCTCATATAAAGGAATGGCGTTGGTTCCTTTTACACGGCAACGGAATGGAGCCTTATCGGTAATTGCATGGCGGATCTGGTACGTCAGCAAGGCGATATACAGGTGCGACTCACCTACATGGATGAAAAGGGACAGTCGGAATCAATGGTGACTGTCAGTGCTACCATAAATGGCTTGCGATTGATTTCAGGAAACACTGCCAAGCACTGGGAGGATTCAACCCTTATGGGGCACATTGCGAATTGCCGGGCGCCTCAAAAACCAAATTTCGAGACTCAAGTGCTTTTGCCCATTGTGGGGGCGGACCGTGAGTTGGGGGCGCGGCAAGGGCTGACCATCGCGGAAGGGCGGAGATCAAAGCCGCAATACGCCGTTGCGGACGTGCAGAATCGATGCATTCAGCCCTACCCTCAGATGGTGAAGGCGCCTAACTACAGTTTGGCACGTGAATCCAACACTGCGGTGTTTGGCGGCCCGCCCGCGGAAGGCAGGGGTGCCGTGCCGACGAGAGGCGCCCACATGTCGGGGAGGGCCGCAAGACGGACCCCCCACCTACGCATGCCCGCGGATGGCGGAAACACACGGCCATATCAGCTGCATGGTTTGATGGCCGGGGGCCTGTCGGTATCCACGGCCCAGCCCAATCTCACGGGAGGCAGAAGACAGGTCAACAACCGAAGGCCTCGGGGCTGTCCGGGGAGAACACATCTCCCTCGCTCGATGCCCTTGCCTTCCCGCACCTCCCGCTTGGAAGATGGCCCCGGTTCATAAGAAGAGGAACGGCGTTTCTTTGCATTCGACGTCGCTGCTCTGGCCCGCGTGTGTGGAATGAGGGCGTCATCGGATCCTTCGCCGCCCTCCGGAGCGCATGCGCTTATTGTTGGCGCCAGGTGGACGCCCAGGTACGAATTGCCTCTGACGGCTTGGTTTTGTGGACGCGCGCGCTGGGGATGGATCGGGATCCCACCGGTGGTTTCATTGCTATTGGCGGGGCACTAATGCAGGACTTCCGGTTGCAGATCATGATGGCTACTGAGCCCAGCGTCCTGCTCTCCGCACTGCGCGTCTGCCCTCGGACGCAAAAACAACGATTGTCGCAATGTCAGCTGTGTCGCATTTATGGGCACGACGTGTCTGCATGCAAACTCCGAGGCGCGGCCGGTCGTCAAGAAACGGCGAAGGCGGACGACGGCGGCCGCACCCATTCCGCCATCCCCCGCCAAGGCTCGCAGGCGTCGCACCGCACCGCCGATGCCCCATCCGATCCCTCAGATTGCCCGACGCAATCGTCGAGAAGGGCAATGGAGCTTATCCGCCAACGGCGCTTGACTGTGGCACGACGAAGCACCGATGTCCCCGCCTTGGGCCAGCCATATGAGGAGAGCGAACGAGGTCGCTCGAGGGATGTGGGCGACGTCAAAGTGGGAGCAGAGAATGACCCTAGCGGAGCAATTCGCAACCTTTTGCTGCACGCACGAACAGCCGATGAACGAGGAGAGCTGCGCGAACTTTTTGATGGCAATCGAAGTGGCGCCATCGACCCGACTGCAGCACACCAGGATGCTGCGGTCCATGTCGGAAATGGATCGAACCCCGCTGGACATGATGATTCTGGGGTTACAAAAAATTGCGGCGCGATCGGAAACGAAGCAGACGCGCCCCTTAACAGAGGAAGAGATGAATCAAGTTATCCGCAGCCGGACCGATTGGAAGGAACGTGTTGTTTTTCGACTTGCGTGGATAACGGCGAGTCGTTGTTCCGAGGTTGCGTCCTTGACAGCCAAAAAATTTTATAATGGAGTCGGACAGGACCATAATTTTGGATTTGTCCGTGGCGCCGAGGACAGCGAGGGCGGATCCCCACTGCGCCTCGCGGTTCGTGAGGATACGAGGGCAGGACGCCTTTGACTCTATAAAGCTCTGTATGACACTTTGAAACAACGAAAGGCTCACGAATATTACTAATGCCAAAGTCGAACGAGCTTTGGCTCATTGGAATGCCACGGCGCATTCCATAAAACAGGGTGTGTTGAGGCACGCGGCTCCAATCGTGGAGACGCACAATTTGAACCCACACGTGATCTCGCAGTTGGCGGACACGTCAATCCGTTCGATCTTCCCCAGAACACAGTTCGATATTTGGGGAACTACACCACAATGCTGACCCAGGTGTCGCCGCTGGTCGCATTGATGTGAAGGGAGAAACTGCGGAAGGACAGGAACCCTGGCTGAGAGCAGAGGAGCGTTTTTTCCATGATTTTAATCATCATGCTGCTACAATAACGAGAAGCGCGAAAAGGACGCGTCTGACCACTCCACAAGATGAACACGCCATCCCGTTACGGCAATTCAACGTGCCTGTATTGAATCCAGAGTGGATCATGAGTCGGTTGAACCCGGCTACCTTGGAGAGACTCATGCAATTTTGGGGACTCGTCGGGCGGTCCCCTTTCCCTCCGTCTTCCTCCGGTAAAGCGCGCGAAGGCTCACGGAGGATTCCAACCGCTGACGCGCGATTAATGAAGGAAGCGGGAATTATCAAGGACGCTTCGTCCACAATAAGCGGCGGATGGATAATACCTTTTTCGGTTGTGGAGGAGAAACCCACCGGTTTACGACGACGATGGATCGCGTGGCCACGCGACAAGAACAGAGACGACCCTTATGAGGCCAATGTCCTCTTTTACACATTTCCCATTATTTGCCACCTGTGATGGCTGAGGCCGCTTCCTGCCTGGACTTAAAGGCATCCTTTTTTCAAGCCCCTTACCGCGGGAGACTCGGCATCTCTTTCGATGCCGCGTGGAGGACGGCACGCTGGTGGAGCCGACACGGCTCCCAATGGGATACAAGGCCAGCCCAGAAATTCTCCAGATTATTATTGCTTCGGCAATTGCGGGGGTGACGACGGTGGTTCACCCCCTCTGGGCTACACCTCCATTGGTGCGTGTCGACGTTTGGATCGATAATATACGCATGACAGTGTCTAAAAGCGATCTGACATTGTGGGAGGCCCAAGTACTTCGTAATGCGGACAGTTGTCACGCATCCATGGGGGAGGAACGCGAATCGGGCGCTGCGCAGTACACCTTCCTGGGGGTGCGGTTTGATCACTCACTCACCAGACGGTATCTCTGAGTGAGAAGTTTCTCCGGTCTGTACGCGCCATGCCGGCGCTCAATTCTTTAACCATTGCAGAAATGGAGGTTACTGCGTCACGCTTTTTATATTTGGCGGCCATTTTGGGCATGCGTTTATATGACCACGACTTTTTCAGCAGTGCAGTGCGACGACAATTATCCGCACTTAACCGGGGGATTGTGCAGAAGACATACCCGGCGAACCTTCCGCCGGCAGCGGTTGGTTTGGGCGAGGGATTACGACAAATGATCGAGAATAATCGTAAGCGGAGCATCAAGCCCACGGAAAAGGCATCGGCCGCCATCATCAGGGATGCGTTGCTCCATGGATGGGGAGCCGTTTTTATTCCAGACTCCGGCGACGTTAAAATTGCCTGAGGGAAATGGGAGAAGAAGCCTTTTCTTATCATGCAGGCCGAGGCTCGTGCGGTACGCTTGGCCTTATCGCTCTTTTCCGCCATCTTGCCATCCACCACTGACATTTGGGTGGACAATACTTCGCTGCAAGGAGCGGCGAATAAAGGCAGCTCAAAATCACACGCCATGGCGTGGGAGCTGTGACGGATACATGGGTTTTTGGACTCTCGCGGAATACAGGCATTCTCTGCCTACGTGCGGTCTGCAGAAAACCGCGCAGACGGCATATCACGCGGTCGTGTGTTTGCGCCTCAGAGAATTGGCGAAGGGGTGGAACTTGCGAAGGGCAGCGGCGGTGTCTTGTGGCTGGAGGACCGCAAAGTCTGCCACTTCGCAAGTAATAATATTCTGAGGACAAAATACCATGCGAATGGTCAATAGAATACATATATATATATATATTGAATGAAAAGAAAACATGGAGGCAATGAACTAACTCTGCGAAAAGCCTTTCTTCTTCTACCTTGTTTGGTTTCTTTAGGTTATTTCAGGATCCGGCCAGCGGCGCAGAAGATTATTTGCTTTGTTTTACTACGTTTCTTTTTTTCTTTGTTGTTTTTTCTTGACGGCTGCGTTTGTTCAGAGTGAATTTAACCAGAAGGAATTAAAAAGCAAAAATGAGGAGTTGTACCGCCATGCGTTTCGGTTACAAGAGTGAATTAGGTGCCATATGCACCGCATTTGCTGCAGCTGTGGGCTTTTTTGCGTTGCCACGTTCCTTTCTTATAGTGGCGGTACCAGCGTGGCTGGTTGTGCAGCGGCTCGTGGCTCGCGGTTCACGAAATGGCGCGCGGCCGCCGCACGAAGGGGCAACCTACAATGGTGGCAAGGAAGGGAAGAAGGACTTGTCGCCGAGGGAGTGCCAACTCGCATTTGTCATTTCCCGCAATATGAATGAAGAGGAGAGGCCAGTGGCAATAGTCACGGGGACGAACAGCGGCATTGGGTATTACACGGCCGTGGGGCTTGCGGTGGAGGGGTACCGTGTGGTGTGCACCTGCCGGAACCCGGCCCTCAGCGAGTCGACGGCGGCAAAGATTCGGAGGGAGGCGGAGGATCATCGACGAGGCCGCAATGGGGATTCAATGTACATGGAGGTACCGGAAACGGTCCTCGTGGACGGTCGGTTTTTTCTTGAATGCGATGACTTCGCCAGCGTGCGGCGTTTCGTGGATCAGTTCCAGGCAACATACAAGCGTCTTGATGTCCTTGTGAACAATGCCGGCATGATGCGAAAACGACTGGAATTTAGTCGACATAACCCGCAACTGGAGCTTCACACTGCGGTAAACTTTCTTGGCCCGCTTATGTTGACAGAACTCCTTGTGCCTCTTCTTCGACGGAGTCAAGGACGTGTGGTGTATGTTTCGTCTGCGGCACACCGTTTCCCGCAGATGGTGCTGGAAACAGGCTTGTGGAAGACGCCGTCGAAAGCGGGCCTTAATGGACGTCTGCTGGATGCCGTTGAACAAATCAATCAGGGCGAATTGGGTTCAACGGGTCCGCTAAAGCGGAATACATTGGGTTGTGCTTTTGTTCGCTATGGAACAAGTAAATTGCTTAATATTTACCACGCTCACCACATTGCGCGACATCACAAGATTCCTGCGTGTTCTCTTCACCCCGGCTGTGTCGGGACAAACTTCTCGAGGGATCTTATGACCAGGGAGTGGATCCAACGCATCTACCAGTATGCCTCTCTCCTCTTTCTAAAGTCGTGGGAGGAGGGGGCGCAAACGACTTTGCACTGTGCGATGTGTGATGTCGAGGAATTAAGGCTTGTTGAGCCGCTGAAAAGAACAAACCGAACTGAACCTGTTAGTCCCTACTTTGTGGAGTGCGGCAACCAGACCATTGAGTCGCTGCTGCCTTACGGCTGGGATGTGGAGGAGGCAGATCGCATTGTAGAGTGGGGCAAAAAACTGGTTGGGCTGGCGCCGAAATAGAGTTAAAAAAAAAAAAAAAAAAGAGAATTTTTATAACGGGAGCGGAGAAAAGCTTCACCGCCCTTGTCGTTACTTCTGTGTATGCGTGCATATTGTTTATCCCACACTGTTGTAGGAGCTTGTGAAGAGAATGATCGCGGGAGAGCTGGCTAACTCAATTACTGTATACATCCTGATAGAACGAATATACACTTCTTTACGACACTTTTCCTACCGTATGAATCTTTTTGGGAAGAACACGACTTTAGTGGGGTATCAGGGAACCGATGGCGGCAAGATAATGTTTGTTTTTTATTTTTACCATCGCACCCACCCCCTTTTGATTCCCACCACGCGGCGGGGTCTTGTGGCTGGAGGACCCCAAATTCTGCCACTTCTTAAGTAATAATATTCCAAATCCTAACTGAGTACAAAAGGTCACGTGAGTGGACAACGGAATATAAATATTTTATCAGAAGAAAACATGAGGCAATTAACTGCCACTGCGTTACCCCCCTTTTGCCCTATCATGTTTGGTTTCTATAATTTCAGGATTCGGCCAGCGGCCCAGGTGAATATTTTTTGCGATTTGCCCTTTTTGGGCGGCGGATTGCAGCGGAATTGAATATATGCTTTACGTGTGGGGGTTCGGTTTTGAGAACTTTTTTTTTTGTTGTGACCGCTTCTTTTCCACTGGGGGCCATGAAAACCTTTGCTGAGCGATTTTCGTCGTCTTTTTTCCCTTCTTCTTATTGCCGGAAGAGAACCGGATTGGCGTGGGTGGAAGGCCGCAGCCGCTCTTTTTATTTTCAATTCCGCCCACTGAAATGAGCATTTCAGGGGCTGTCCGCGCCAACACCTGCGCCGCGTACCGTCGCCTTCTAAGCGCAGTGAAACAAGTGACGCGCGACTGTCCGCTGCACAGAGAGGATGGTCTCACAAGGTACGTGGCGTTTCGTTTCTTTGACGCAGCCGAGCAAAACCGCCGGCGTTATCTTAAACTCCGCGAGGGGGCTGCCGCACAAATAAACAAAGGGCGGCGGAAGAAATTGCGGGATATGGAGGTTCAATACGAGCGCTTTATTGCGAAGGAATTGCAGACGGTGCGTGAGGTGGCGGGACAAATCCTCCTTGCACCCGGCAATCGGGCTCTCACCTCCATGTTGCAGGTCCTCGCGGCGGGCGTTGGCAACTCACACTATCAACAGACGATAGAGAGGAATTATCTTCGCTACTGTCAGTTTGAAAGCAAAAAGGTGGAAAGGAATGAGGCGGAGGAAGAAGCTACGGCGGAGCGCCAAAACCGCATTATGCAGCATGCACTTATTCCCTACGGGGAGCGTCTTCTCTTCCTTCATCGTCTGGACGTTAAGAATGATACGGGTGATGTACAAGAACCCGGCAGTTTGACATCATGGCAGGTGACGGAGGCCATTGTTGGGACGCGCAGTGGTGTTTCGGCACACTACATGTCGCATGGAAGGGAAGATGTGGTTGTAGAGGTTGACGAGACGTACAATAAGCAAATTGTCTACGTGCGGTGTGAGACATACGATTGGAGTCGTGAGGTGGAGCGGGTAGAAATCATTGAGTCAGAAGAGGTGCGGGGCACCATCTTTCACGC
>NW_001849577.1:665561-670099 GCF_000209065.1 Trypanosoma cruzi | reverse complement strand
GCGTGACCTTCGGCGCACCAAAGGCAGTTCAGCTTACCCTTGAACGTTATATTCATGCCATTAACCCTATTCGCATCGTGCTGGAGGGAGATCCGCTGATTGACCTGCCGGTAACGGGGGCTGAGGGCGATCCCTTTGTACACTACGGTGAGATTTTGTTGATGGCCTCCGCTGTTGCGCCACCGCATGCAGAAGAAGGAGAGCCACGGCGGCGTCAGGCCAGTAAGGATGACGAAACAGAGGAGGGGGGAAAGCGAGAGATGAATGCGGCTGCTGTGAGTGATGTCCTCACTGCCGAAGCACTCGGTGACCTTTTGGAATCCACGGAAAATTTGCCGCTACCCTGTGAGGCAGGCGATTTTCAGATGGATGACGAAGAAACGCAGGCGGAAGTGGAAAAGGAGGAAGAAGAAGGGGACGAATTGGGGTTCCGCCGGATAGCGGCGGAGCGGTATGCGGCGGGTTTCTTGCCGGAGGATTACATTGGACGACTTCTTGACACCACTGTGCCGTTAACATATGCGGAGGGTGAGGAAGTGTGGGACGAGGGCGAATACGCGCAAATGAGACGCGAATCTGCACTACGGCTTCACACGTCTGGCCTGCACGAATGACGATTGGGGGCACTAGTATCTTGTTGTGCAACAATTCTAAAGGGGGAGTGGTGCGCCTTATTCCATGTTTTTTTTTACTTTTTTGTTTCCACCGTTTTCTTTTGGTTTTACTTTGCGCTCTGTGGTTGCTATTAAATGTGCGTATGTTTCTGCGTGTTTGTGTGCTTCAGTATTTTATTGGAGATCCTTTTCCCGTCCTCCTTTTTTTTTTTTTTTTTTTGCTTTGGCACATTGAAGGATGTGGGTTAAGAAGGGAGTGTATATTTGTACGCGTATGAGTGTGTGTGCGTGTGAATAAACAATTCTATTCTTTTGGTTGTTCGTTTGGTATCTTTTTTTCCTTTGTGCTGTTGGCGTTATTTGCTGCAGCAGATGATTCATCTTTTTTCCTCAGAGGCGCTTGCGGCGTTGATATGTCTTTTGTTTATTGCCATCGCCACTGCAGCTCAATTCTTTCAATGGTCGTGGTGGTGCTCCATGACAACAGCGGACACACTGCTGGCGGTTGTGAGCTGCATATTTGCCTGTCGCGGCGTGGCATCTGGGCGTCAGTGCAAGTGGCCGAGCGATGTGGACTTCACGTCTCGTGTGGCACTTGTCACAGGGGCGTCCTCTGGCGTTGGCTACGGCGTTTCGCAGGAACTCGCGCAGCACGGGTGGACTGTCATCATGGGTGGGAGGAACTTGTTGCGCCTGCTTGAAGCAAAGCGTTCTCTCATGGCGAAAAAGCCTTCTGGGCGTCTCGTTGTGCTCGCGGAGGTTGACTTATCCGATCTTGACAGCGTGCGAGGCTTCGCCGCCACCGTTCTCGAGCAAAAAGAGAAATTTCCCGTGTCGTTGCTGGTGAACGCCGCGGGTGTGCTGCGTCGCCACTTACACCGCTGCGAGGATACGGGGCTGGAGGAAATGATTGCTACAAACGTTGTGGGCCCCATGCTGCTTACAAATTTGTTGTTGCCGCTGTTGGAGGAGACGGCAGAGCGCAGTGGTGTGTCTTCGCGTATTGTCAACGTTGCATCCTCCTGTCATACTTTTCTCGGTGTGCGGCAGCGATGTAGCCCTGGCGAAATGCTCGCCGCACTGCACCCATCGCCCAAGGAAGGGGATGACAAGGAGGCGAAGGTGGAAACTCCCACCATGGAAGAATTCACTCTGGGCAACTTTGTCGGATACTATGGGCTCTCGAAGTTGTGTGTTATTTGGTGGACCTCTGTCCTTGCACGCCGCGTCTCTCTTCGCTTCTTTTGCAACGGCGATGGTCGTCAACTTAAGGTGTTTGTGGCATGTTGCCACCCAGGCGTCATCACGACACACCTGTACCGGGACCTATTTCCACTGCCAGTGCTTGATCATGTTCTTTACTATCCCTCATTACTCATTGGAAAGACGTGGAAAGAAGGAGCGCAGGCGGTACTAAGTATATGCGTGGAGGCGGATAAAATGGTACACGGTGGCTACTACATGTGCACTGGTGAGTATGGGCCCAACAGTGGCATCAACTGCCTTTCAAAAGAAGCCAGGAATCTGGAAGGGGCAAACAATTTTTGTGTTTGGGCTGAGAAAGTGATAGAAGCGCAAAGGATTATTCCGAAAAAGCCAAAAACAGGGCAGAGTGTGGCGGCGCCGAAAAAAATCATGAGGGTGAAGTTTGTGACATGAAATGGTGTGATGCTGAGGAGAAAGCACGCGATCATCAAAAAGAAAAGAGTGGTTATTTGGGAACATGACGTGCGATGAAATTTTTTGTTTTTTCTTTTGTTGTTGCGAGTCTGCGGGAGGAATGATGTTACGGCCTTGCGTGTGCCCTGTAAAATAAGCATGGCAGCACCCTTCTCTCAATTTCATCGTTGCGTATATTTTTTGTTGCAATGGTCATGTTGTGGAGGCCCACACAACCTTTCCCCGCCGCTGCACGGGAGGCGGGCGAATTGCGCCTTCAGCACCTCCGCTCCCTTGATTTGCACTTGGTGGTGGCAGCTAATGAAAATTCGGTGTGGACGCTCCATTGCGTATTGAATATAAGGGTTGTGTACGTGTTTATATGAACGCATGGCCATGAGAGCAGCTCGACAAAAACAAATTGTGGTTTTCTTTTCCCCTCCCCTCAACTTTATTGAGGGGAAAACCAAGGCGCAGATCACTTTTCTTGCTCTTGCTTGTATTTTTCGACGTGCTCTGCTCTTTTTCTTTTCGCTCTTCGTGCTTTGTTCTCCTCCGTTTTTTTCTGTGTCGTGTTGACAGATGCGTAATTTTCCATCGCCCAACTGTTGTTGCGGTAGTTTTTGCTTTTGCCCGCTCACTCCTACGGAGTTTCTGGCTGATTGTTTGCTTAAATTGACGCTACCTTGCTTTACTTTTTTTGTATCTGGCCTTTTTTTATTGAAGATTAAGGGAATCATGTCATCTCCCGAACTAAAGCACCGGCGGATGGAAGGGCACATGTCGTTTGTTCCCCCACAATTTCAGCTGCCTGCACGACCGCCAGCCAGCGGGTTCCCGTGCGAGACGGATATTCTCGTTCCGGGTGCACGTGGTAAAGGCAGCGTGGACGGCAAGGCGCTGCTGCTCAATGCTTCGCCCACGTTGGAGCTTCCAAAGGAGGAGGCGGTGTCGCTTTTTACGGCACTGCGGCAGCACCCCAAGTGTGCTTCTATACGGGAGCAGCTCAATATTATCAACGAGGCGTATCTCGAGGAGATATTTTGCGAGGATGATGCCCGGGAAGACGACACGCGTCGTCGGGTGGATTACAATGCCGCCTGTGCTCTGCTCAAATCCAACTCTTCGAAGCGTCTCTCGGCATGTGTTTCGTGCCTCACACGAGGTCAGCATCGCCAATATCGCTCACATATGCTTACGTACATGCAAACGGGCGTTGTACCGAAAAATACAGAGGAATATCCCGACATGGGCACCGTAATTGACCTTGTTCAACGTGAGCAGAGCTCTTACCTTCATAAATTCATGGAGGAGACGCTGTCATGTGAGGCCTGTAAGATCGAGGCTGGCTACAACAAGCGGTCTGGCAAGGCGGTGGAAGTGTCCGCGTTGCACCGGTCCTGTTGGAACCATAATTACATGGACGAACATGTGGAGCGATTTGCGAAGCGATGGTGGCTTTATCGACTCGAGTCGAGACTGCTGCGATGCTTCTCTGACGAGGAGGCGAGTAAAAAAGACAGTAATGGCGGCGACGGTGGTGATGCCTTCAGTGAGATTGTATTTGACCTTAAGAGGGCAGAAGCAGCAGCAAGAGCGGCAGAAAACGCCAAACGAACAGAAACGGTGGTGAAGCCGGTCGCCAAGTTGACATCTCGCGCACGTCAGTTGGCTGCTCAGTGCGTCGCTGCGACCGTTACGCAGAGGGAGTCACGTGGGGAAGCGCGGTGCCTTCCGGGCGTCTTCATTCCACCGACGCTGCCGTTGGCGGTGCAGCAACTTGACACGCGCGAGGCACGACTGTACCCTCTTGCCCCTCCTGAGCAGCAGCGGAACGATGGGGACGAGGAGGTTGCAACCCAAGAGGAAGTTTTGTCACTCACACGTCCTGTCAATTCCGTGGCGGGCGTTTCGTTCTCGCTACGCCTGTGCAAGTCGGCGTTAGTGGAGCTTTCCGCGGCGCATTTGTCGTCGTGCCGTGCGGAGTTTCAGCTTCCTGTGCGATGTGTCTGGCACCCGACAGAGCGGCGAGTTGATATTTGCATGGAGAAACCGTTGCCGGGGTCTAGGGAGACCCGACGTAACATCAATGCGGCGGCATTCAAACGTTTGGTGGACAATGAGCCGCGTCTTCCGTCAAACGGTCGTTGCAGTGAGCGAGGCCGATACAAAAGCAAATGCATCGCGGAGGTCTCGTTCGGTAACGATATTGCTTTTTACTCCGTGTCGAACTGCGTCTACGACGTTACCCATCAGCACCCAGTC
>NW_001849577.1:643549-665461 GCF_000209065.1 Trypanosoma cruzi | reverse complement strand
AGCAGTTTTCATCCGTGTCGTTTATGACTCAGGTGATAGGAGCATTTTCAAGTGACGCAGAGATAAAGCGTGCATGGAGCTCCCTTCGCGACGTATTGCAGAGCACTGTTTCTGCCATTGCCCAGCGAATGCAGCTCTCCGAGTGCTCTAAAAGTGCGAGAAGCGTTACGTTTCTTCTTTCCAAGAAGAAGGAGGACGGGGTTGTGTCACTCTGCTCTGTGAAGGCCTGTTATCCACAGCAGACGGTACCTCTGGATGAGGCGGTCGAATGCTTTATTGAGCCGAGCAGTCGAATGGTATGTCGTCGAGAATACCTGCCGCCAAGTGTTTGGCCCTTTCCGGATCGCATTCCCTACACATATGGCCCAGCGCCACGGGCGTGTTATGTCATAAACCGGACGACCGAGACAAGACACGACTCTGCACACTACGCCAAGCACGATGTTTGGCATCACGAGCCGCGGTACTACACTGTGGGCGACGACGGGGTTGTCCGGGAGCTACGGCCAGCGGATCCGTAGGCTACTAGAGTGAGTGGTAATTGGACAGGGAGAGGTCTGAAGGAAAGGTCAAAATGCCCAAGAAGAATAAAAGGGGGAGATGGCGGTGACGAGGTGTGCCACAATTCCTTAGTACGACAACGCGTTAGATGGATGCCCAGGGAGGAAGATGCAAAGGTATCTTTTTGAGAACAATAATTTATAATAAACGTCAGAAGGCATTTTTCTCAATGGTATGGAACGGCTTACGCATTAATGCCTGGACTTTTTTTGATGCTACTTTCAAGATGTGGAATTTTATTTTATTTTTTCTTTGTCTTTGTTATTTCACTAATTATTATTATTATTATTATTATTATTATTATTATTATTATTATTTACTCTCTCTCTCTCTATCCCTCTGTGATTCCACGACCTGCTCTTGCTGGAAAGGTGGTACGCGGCATGTATTCTGAACGAGGGCTGCCCTCTGTTGAGCCACCACCTCTGTTTCCGCTTGAAAAGGATCGGCTGTTTCCATGTGAGCCGGCAGGCAATGCGGGTGTTAATGGTAGTGTTGATGGGGATATACGTGTGCCTGACACCACAGTTCTTCAACGGCACTTCAAGGCAGGTGGTGTCCTGCAGGAGGCTGACGCACTTTGGCTGATTGAAACCGCTAGCGCGTTGTTTGCACAGGAACCTAATGTTTTGCGCCTGGAGGATCCTGTTACCGTGTGCGGTGACATACATGGACAGTACTACGACCTGCTGACGTTGTTAGAACTTGGTGGGGACCCGGGCGAAACGCAATATTTGTTTCTCGGGGACTACGTTGACCGGGGTATTTTTTCCTGTGAGGTGACACTTCTTCTCTTTGCCTTTAAAATTAGATATCCAAAGTCGTTTTGGATACTGCGTGGAAACCACGAGTGTCGTCATCTTTCCTGCTGCTTTACTTTTCGTGATGAGTGTTTGCGTAAGTACGGTGAAGCCGTGTATGATGCATTTCAGCTAGCCTTTGACCGGCTGCCTTTAGCCGCTCTCGTGGCGGCAGCGTTCCTTTGCGTCCATGGAGGAATTTCGCCGTACATCAAGACAATCCGTGAAATTGACGATATTGAGCGGGTGCGGGAGCCACCGATGTTCGGCCCCATGTGTGATCTTCTGTGGTCGGATCCCATGGAGGAAGAGGAGGAGCAGATGTGTCCAGATGCATTGTTTTTGCATAATGCGCTGCGCGGCTGTTCTTTTTTATACTCCAGTAGTGCGGTGGAGGAATTTCTTACCATGAATGGCCTCCTCAGTGTGATTCGCGCACACGAGGCGCAGAACGAGGGGTTTCGTTTCTTTCGGAAGGTGGAATCCACTGGGTTTCCTTCAGTTATTTGCATCTTTTCCGCACCTAATTATTGTGATGCATATGACAACAGGGCATCTATTTTAAAAATTGAACGCAAAACGCTGCGTGTGATACAGTTTATGGCTGCACCTCATCCTTATTTACTTCCCAACTTTATGAACGCCTTCACATGGTCTCTGCCTTTTCTCTATGAAAGGCTGGTGGGCATCATACGGTTTATAACCGCGGGCGAAGAGGAGGAAATGAGTTAACTCTCAGTCGGCTTTAAGCTTCGGATGAGTGTGTGGGAACCGCTGCGTGTGGAGAAGGCGTCGATGACGAAAATGGAGGAAAAACACCCTTTTTTTTTTTACTCTTCTTCTTTTACTGCGACTCACAGACTTGTGGAAAGGCGACAGTGAAGCGAACTGTTTTTTTTTTTTGGCGAAGATACCAGCACACACGGATGGCTTTCTTCTTCTTTCTATGGGTATTATAGTGTATTGTGTGAAACATGACAACCCCTCCACCATTTCTTTTGTTTTTTTCCTTTGGTTTTTCCCGCGCGCTTCCAATACCGGTACTCCACGTTTGCTGGAAGGAAAGAAGTCGCGAAATGCCCCCCAAGTTTGACCCCAACCAGGAGCTTATAGTCATTGTGAGGGCCGTCGGCGGTGAAGTGCCTGCCACAGCGTCGCTCGCTCCGAAGGTCGGTCCGCTCGGCCTGAATGCCAAGAAGATCGGCGAGGACATCGCCAAGTCCACGAAGGACTGGAAGGGTCTCAAGGTCACATGTGAGCTGCGCGTCAAGAACCGTGTGGCCACTGTGCGTGTCACGCCCTCCGTTGCCTCTCGTTTGATCCGCGCCCTGAAGGAGCCGCCGCGTGACCGCAAGAAGGTGAAGAACATCAAGCACAGCGGCAATATCCCCTTCTCGGAGATTCTTAAGATTGCAAAGGAGGCGGCGCCCAACTCCATGGGGGCCAACATGAAGTCCGTCGTGATGGAGGTGCTCGGCACGGCGCTTTCCGTAGGCTGCACAATCGATGGCGAGAACCCGCGGGAAATACAGGACAAGGTGCGTAATGGCAAATTGAAGGTTCCGAACTGAGAGCGCTGCTTCCTGCGTGGCATGCATGTATGCCGCCGCGTGCTTGGTCGCGCACTGGCCAAACACGAACCTCGCGTCCTCTTCTTTCTCGTTTTGTTAATTTTTTTAATTTTATTTTCTGTCAGTTTCTGAGAGAACACGTGATTCACTCGATCTCCCTTTTTTTTTTTTTTCTCTCTCTCCCTCTGTGTGTGTATTTGTGACCTTGCCGCTGCTGTCACTGCCGCTGCCTCCTCCTCCTCCCCGCATGAGCGTTGTTTTTTTTTTTTTATTGTGTTTTTTGCCCTCTTTCCATCTTCTTGACGTGTCGCACCCGTTCCGGCCTGTCGGCAGTTTATTTGTTTTAAGTCTGCGTGGCGATTTCAGAGGGGCGAAGTGACTTTTGAGGCGTTGAAGGCGAAAGGAAAAAAAAGAAAAAAAAAAAAAAAAGAGGGAAACTCGCCACTGTAAAACAGCAAAGAAAATAAGCGAGTGGGAGTGAGAGAGCAAACGAGGGGCCTCACTGTCGTTGGTTTTGCGTAAATAAAGGCGAGGCGGAGGGGGCGGAATAGGCGACGAGCAAAGTAAAGGAAAAGAGGCACTACCACACACAAAAAAGGTGTGTGTGTGTGTGGGTGGGGGAAAAAAAAAGGAAGGAAAAAATAGAGGACGTCTAAAATAAATAAATAAAAAAAAAAAAAAAATAAGCGAAAAACAACAACAACAACAACAAAACGACGGCAAGAAAAGCACCGAACAAAAAAAAAAAAAAAAAAACTCACGAGGAGAGAATTATATAAGTAAATAAGAAAGGGTCTGTTTGCGTACACATAGGAGCGAAAGAAGGCAGGAGGAGGGAGAAGGAGAAAAAATTAGAGGAAAGGCGGATAAACAAAGAAACAACAACAACAACAACAAACAAACAAAAAAAAAAGGAGGCAAAAAAAACAAAAACAAAAACAAGAAAATAAGGTATGATGGACGACCAGTCCTCTACATCGGGCGGACCCCAAGAAGGGAGGGATGCCGATCACCGACAGAATCATGGAAATGTGCTGTTCGTTGGCAATCTTCCATTCCAGACACCGTGGCAGCACGTGAAGGACCACTTCAGGAAGGCCGGGAAGGTGCGCTACACCGACCTCATTGCCGACCGCATGGGCCGGCCAAAGGGATCCGCATTGGTGACAATGGTGACGGCTGAGGGTGCGCAGAGAGCAATTCGCATGTACAATGAAACGGACTTTGAGGGCCGACGACTAATTGTTCGTCTCTTTGATGACGGTCCCCGCCCACCGATTGTGCAGCGTGGTATGATGCCCCAGTACGACCGTCAGGCCCAACAGCAGCAACCGCAGCAGCAGTCGCAACGATTCCGTGGATACACAGGCGCAAGTTCTGGTGGCTCGAATTACAACAACACAACCAACTTTGGTCGTAGGGCGGATTACATGGGCCGTGGTGGCTACACGATGGAAGAGGATCTTAATGCAACGAGCTTGAACGATATGGGTGACTCAGTGCCCAAGCCACGCAGCCAGCAGGTTAATGAATTTGGTCGAAAATTGTTTGTTTCAAATTTGCCGTTTGACTGCACAAGCAGCGCGCTGCGAGAGACATTCCAGCAAGTGGGAAATGTGGAGCGGGCGGAGGTCATCTTGGGGCGTAATGGAAAGAGCAGGGGGATGGGCATTGTCGTGATGAGGACGGAAAAGGAGACGCGCTTGGCCATAGAAGAGTTTGACGGCATTGAGATGGCAAACAGGGCTATGAGTGTTCGTCTCGACAACAAAACCACGGCGTAACAACAGTCTGAAGAAGCACGTTACATTGGAAGACGCTTGAAAAGAAGAAAATATGGATGTTGTGGTGGATGGATGGTGAAGGAATAAAGAAGGAGAAGGGCACCTCGAACAATGATACATGCTGCTGAAAGGGGTTGAAGGAAGAGAAGGGAAACTGACAAGGTAAAGAGGGAGGGACGAGGAATGAGAGATGATATGGGGAAGGGGTGGCGTGTTTCTGTGTGTGAGACAGGCTAGGATGGGAGAACGGGGCGGGGCGAGCAGTGGCGATATTCCTATTTCTTTTTCAGTGTGAGGGCTTGTTTCGGCATACCTTCGATTATTATCATCATCATTTCTAACTTTCTTCCTCCCTCTTTTTTTTTTGTTTGCATTTGTGCGTATGGGTTTCAGGTTTCCCCTCTTTTTTTTTTTCTTTTTCTTCTAAATCACATTACTTTTAGTAAACTTTTTTCCTTTGTGACTGTTTCTTTGGATACTATTGTTCTTTTTGTTGCTTTGCTCGTCATGTATTTTTGCTTTCTGTTTCTTGGGGGAAGCAGGCATTGCAAATAACGGGATTATTTTTTTATTGTTCCCAACGCCGTGGGAAGTGCAGGAATGAATCTATCCCTTTATCTCTCTCTCTGTGTGTGTGTGTAGTGGAATGATCGTTAGGGAGGAGAAGCGGTTGGATGCGGAGAAACGACTGATGGTCAGGGGTCTTGGATGCTTGTTTTTTTTTTTTTTTTAGATTTTTTTTTTTCTCTGTGTGTGTGTTTGTGTGTTTACATGCGTGTTTCTTTGATGCCTTGTTTTGTTTGTTTGTTTTGGCTGAGGATGGCACTGTTGTCATTGGTCTTTTAAGGTGTTTTTGTTTTTGTTTTTCTCTCTTTTCTATTCTCTTTTTTTGAGCGTGTGTGCTTTTGGCTGCTCCAGTCTCCGTGCAACCGTACGTGCACCGTGTTTTTTTTGCGTTCAGGCTGTTGAAGTGGTGATGTGACTACATGGGGAGCATGCATCTTCCACGAGACGTGACAATGTGTGGGGAAAAAATGAGAGAGAGACGGAGGGCATGTGAAAGAAGGTTTGCGCGTCGCCGTGAGATGACGGGTGTGTTGTTTTTTTTTTGTTTATCCGCGGGTTTGTTGAACGCGAATAAGTCTGAATGTGTGCATGTGTGTGTGTGCGCTTGCTCATGGTGGGGAGGGAATGCTGGAGTGCTCGTGTGTGAAGTGGGCTGCAGCGAGGAGGGAGTCAGGAAAGAAAAGAGAGGGAAATCGAAGCAAAATCGACAAAGACAATAGAAGAAGGTGGGGAAAAGGAGAAGTAAAGCGGGGAAAAGGAATGTTGTTCAAATGGAGAGAGAGTGAGAGGGAATGAGGGAGATGTTTTGTTTGTTTGGTTCAAAGGAAAGCCCAACGGGTGGAGGGTTGAGTGGGCGACGAGAGGAATGGGGGGAGCAGGGAATAAAACTGCCTTTGTCTTCTGCGAAGAGGGGTAAAGGAAGGAAGGAGAGGAGAGGAGGGGGGGGGGGGGGGGATGCATGGATGCTTATTCTTCCTCTCCGTACTTGTTTTTATGTGCGTGAGTGGATGGAGAGATTGGAGCAATGAGTTTGAGGGAGACGGTAAGGGAGAGAGAGAGGGGAGGGGGGAGTGGAGAAAAACGGAAGAGACTAGCGATGAAGGGCTGCGTGAAATGTTGGCAGATGTCAGTTACTGGGCTTAATTCTGGGGATTTGTTTGTTTTTGTTGTGTTGAGTCCCTTACGACGCCGGTTTGGCCATGTTGGTTACGAGTGTGGGCGCCGGTGACCGTGATAAGTTCACAAATAACACACATAGGTGCAATATCCATATGCTTTCACCCACACATGATTCAATTCTCTTTGCCCCATGCTGCGGGGGACACAAGTTGAATTGCTCTTACCGCATGTCTTCTTGTGTTTCTCTCTTGCTGTTTTTGGTGGTGTTGGTGGGGTTTGTCGGATTTAAGCTTGCATGTGTGGAAATTTTTTAACTGCTGACTGCGCATGAATGCATGGTGGAATTGGAAGAGGTCCGATCGTGGGTGTCAGTGAGTGTCCGTTCTCTTCCTTCTTTTCTCTTCTTTTTTTTTTATTATTGTTGTTTCTTTTTTTGCTCTTCTTATTCTTCTTAATTATTTTTCTTGTTCTTTTGCCTTTCCATTTTTTTGTTTTCTTTTTTTGTTCTGTTTTTTGTTGGGGCCTCTGTGTGCTCTCGCTCTCCCTCCTTTTCTCCCTCTGCCTTCTTTCTTTTATCTTCATTGGGTCCGTGTGTGTTTGTTCTTCCGGTATTCCTCATCTTCTTTTGTTATCCCTTGTTTTTTTTCTTTCTTGATGATCCCTCCTTCTTCCTTTCTCTCTCTCTCTCTCTGTGTGTGTGTGTCTGGCCGTTGGATGCGCATGGGTGTACGCACCGCAGCGTCCGGGGACCGGCGATGATGAAGACGGGTGCCTTTAGACAAAACCGACGTGATATCACCGGGCCATTGGCGTGTGGCTCAGCCGCAGTGGGTCGGCGGTGAGCGGGGCGACACGTTTCCGCCTGGCGGCTGCAGAGAAGCGGGGGTGGGTGGGAGAGCGGCATCATGAACTTGGGTGGACGACGCCAGTAACGCCAGGGGGCGGAAAAAATAAAAAGACTGACTGCAAACGCACGCATAAGAGGGAGAATTAACCGAATGTAGAGAGGCGAAAAAACACAGAAACTTTTACGTGGATGGTCTCCGAGAGTATCTTCACAGAGAGAGGCTTTTTTGTGGCTGATTGCTTGTTTGTGTGTGTTTATTTATGCCCCCGTCTGGCGAGACGGTTTTGTGGGCGGTGTTGTTGCTCTTTTTGAAGCTCCGCTGGCCCAAACCAAAGGAAAGGCTGGCAAACAAACAAACAAAAAGGAATATTGGTTTCTGCAGCGTGCAGGCCGTTGTTTTTTTTTTTTTTCTTGCAGCAACCACAATCGGAATTGTGCGGAGAAGTGTCTTTCTTCTCTCTCCCCTCCTTTCCTATTGTCATCAACATCCCAATTATCCCAGGCGCGTTGATTCCTTTCAGCGCTTATGATAACGAGTTCCTTATGACTTTGCTACTACTGCCTGCACCTTCCTAATTGCCCCTTTTCCGCACTCGACTACCGAAGCGTTTAGAGCGACGTGAGTATTCATGCCGTACAGGCTGCTCGTCACAAAAATCCCACTGCACGTGGGGGAGGAGGAATTCTACGACTATGTGCGTGCCCATGTTAGCGGAGAGGCGGTGGTGAATGCCCTTCTTATTATGCTGCCAGGCGGCGGGGGCGCATCAACGCTCATTTCATCTTCCGGTGCTGCGCTGGTGGATTACTCTGCTAAAAACGCGGCCGATGCAGCAAGGCGCGTGGATTTCTACGTGGACGGTGTGGCTGTAATGATGAAGGCGGTTGGCTCCGTTCCGACGCCAGGGCGAAACACTGAGTTGCTGGCCGAAGAAGGGCGCGTGGCCTACCAGCGGCTTCGGCGCGGCCTTTCTCATGCAGATTGTTGTACCGCCCGCACCGATGCGGCGGCGGGGCAGAAGCGACAGCGCAAGGACGAGAATGTCGTCGTCGTCGATGATGTTGACAGGAACATGAAAGGCATGCGGGAAACGGACAATCAGAAGGCTGAGGAGGTTGAGCTCCGCCTTGTTGGGATACCACATGATGTGTACGGTTCTCTTTTTGATGAAGGCGTTGCGGGCTCAGGGTCTCATCCAACACGTCAATCCACCGTCGACCTCTTCACGGATGTCGCCCTCACCATTCGCCGTGCGACTCTCGGGGAGCTGTTGTCGCTGCGACGCATCACTGACGACGAGGCGGTTATTCGGGTCTTCGCAGACACGGCCGATACGCTACTGGGGCGGGCGGAGACTGGCCTCCAGCTTCTCATACAATCCACTGCCACTACTGAGGACGCCAAAGAATTTCTTAAAGAGCCAAGTGACCAGCGTATCCTCTTTGTGCGCCGGCCACGGCCACACGTGCGAATCACCGGTGATAACTTTGCGCTGGCAACAAAGCACGATGTGGTGGGGGCTATGGCACGCATAATGGAGCTCACCAACGCGAAGGTCGCTGGCTTTATTGACCCTTTTGGTAACTTGTTGCTTCCCTCCCTTAACTGAATCAACGCAATTCCTCACTGCCAGAATGGCTATCTTTACCGCTCAACTTGAGCCATGTGGGGATAACTCACTTTTCCCGCTGTGTGTGTGTGTGTGTGTCCTCCGTCATTATGCCGCCTTTCTTGCCTCTCTTTTCTCCTACAGTTTAACACGCTCAAGCAACATATCTAAGTGAAAAATGGCCACCACTCTTGAGGAATTCTCCGCCAAGCTTGACCGCCTGGATGCTGAGTTCGCGAAGAAGATGGAGGAACAGAACAAGAAGTTCTTCGCGGACAAGCCCGACGAGAGCACGCTGTCCCCTGAAATGAAGGAGCACTATGAAAAGTTTGAAAAAATGATTCAGGAGCACACCGATAAATTCAACAAAAAGATGCACGAGCACTCTGAGCACTTCAAGGCCAAATTTGCTGAGTTGCTTGAGCAGCAGAAGAACGCCCAGTTTCCAGGATAGTATGAAGAATGAATCTAGGGATAGAAGGGCTGTGGTTGGTGACGTACACGCCGTCGACCACGCCCACCCCCAATTTTTTTTTTCATTTAAGCCAGGCATTTATTTTGTTTTGAACCAACCAGCCGGCAGTTGCCGGGTTTGTGTGGCCACGCCGTTATTCCTTTCTTGTTCCCCGCTGTGTGTGTGTGTGTGTGTCTTCCATCATTATGCCGCCTTTCTTGCCTCTCTTTTCTCCTACAGTTTAACACGCTCAAGCAACATATCTAAGTGAAAAATGGCCACCACTCTTGAGGAATTCTCCGCCAAGCTTGACCGCCTGGATGCTGAGTTCGCGAAGAAGATGGAGGAACAGAACAAGAAGTTCTTCGCGGACAAGCCCGACGAGAGCACGCTGTCTCCTGAAATGAAGGAGCACTATGAAAAGTTTGAAAAAATGATTCAGGAGCACACCGATAAATTCAACAAAAAGATGCACGAGCACTCTGAGCACTTCAAGGCCAAATTTGCTGAGTTGCTTGAGCAGCAGAAGAACGCCCAGTTCCCAGGATAGTATGAAGAATGAATCTAGGGATAGAAGGGCTGTGGTTGGTGACGTACACGCCGTCGACCACGCCCACCCCCAATTTTTTTTTTCATTTAAGCCAGGCATTTATTTTGTTTTGAACCAACCAGCCGGCAGTTGCCGGGTTTGTGTGGCCACGCCGTTATTCCTTTCTTGTTCCCCGCTGTGTGTGTGTGTGTGTGTGTGTGTGTGTGTGTGTGTGTGTGTGTGTCTTCCATCATTATGCCGCCTTTCTTGCCTCTCTTTTCTCCTACAGTTTAACACGCTCAAGCAACATATCTAAGTGAAAAATGGCCACCACTCTTGAGGAATTCTCCGCCAAGCTTGACCGCCTGGATGCTGAGTTCGCGAAGAAGATGGAGGAACAGAACAAGAAGTTCTTCGCGGACAAGCCCGACGAGAGCACGCTGTCCCCTGAAATGAAGGAGCACTATGAAAAGTTTGAAAAAATGATTCAGGAGCACACCGATAAATTCAACAAAAAGATGCACGAGCACTCTGAGCACTTCAAGGCCAAATTTGCTGAGTTGCTTGAGCAGCAGAAGAACGCCCAGTTCCCAGGATAGTATGAAGAATGAATCTAGGGATAGAAGGGCTGTGGTTGGTGACGTACACGCCGTCGACCACGCCCACCCCCAATTTTTTTTTATTTAAGCCAGGCATTTATTTTGTTTTGAACCAACCAGCCGGCAGTTGCCGGGTTTGTGTGGCCACGCCGTTATTCCTTTCTTGTTCCCCGCTGTGTGTGTGTGTGTGTGTCCTCCATCATTATGCCGCCTTTCTTGCCTCTCTTTTCTCCTACAGTTTAACACGCTCAAGCAACATATCTAAGTGAAAAATGGCCACCACTCTTGAGGAATTCTCCGCCAAGCTTGACCGCCTGGATGCTGAGTTCGCGAAGAAGATGGAGGAACAGAACAAGAAGTTCTTCGCGGACAAGCCCGACGAGAGCACGCTGTCCCCTGAAATGAAGGAGCACTATGAAAAGTTTGAAAAAATGATTCAGGAGCACACCGATAAATTCAACAAAAAGATGCACGAGCACTCTGAGCACTTCAAGGCCAAATTTGCTGAGTTGCTTGAGCAGCAGAAGAACGCCCAGTTCCCAGGAAAGTAATCTGAGAGAATGTAAGGATAGAAGGGTTGTGGTTGGTGACGTACACGCCGTCGACCACGCCCACCCCCAATGTTTTTTAATTTAAGCCAGTTTTTTATTTTGTTTTGACCCTTTTTTTTTTGTATTTCATTTTTTGGGAAGCAATTGGAGGAAAAGAATGCGTTGTGAGGGCACTATCGGGTGCGACAAGACGGGAGTGGTGCGTATACAATGGAATTGAATACTAACGTGCAGTTTCTTGCGGATGAAAAGTGTGTATTATATGCTGTTCTTCTTTTTACATTCCTTTTTTTTTTTTTTTTTGATGGGCTTTCCTTATGGGACAGGTTTGTCGTTACATAGTTTTTTTTTTTTTTTTTTTTTTTTGTGTGTGTGTGTGTGTGTGCGGCGGAATTGGAGTTTTGGGGGTGGGGAAAAGAGGGAAGGTTGGCATACATAGAGTTGGGTGAATGTTGCGCTCTACGCGTCCATGGCGTTTTCGAATGAAAGGAGGCGAAATGTTTGTTGAGTATAAAATTATGTCGCGGGATCATCGGCGCTCTATTCGTGTGGAAGACGCCATTGTGGACCCCAGTGTCGCTCGTACGGTTGTACCACTAAGTTGGCTGGAGCAGCTGCGCAGCCCGTCTCTTCGTCTACATACCGGGTATCACATGGAGGAGGCTGTTTATGTGCCTCCGGCCTATGCTGCTGTGGACGAGAAAGAGGGCAGGCGTTTGTCGGAGAAGAGCACAATGACGCCGAATGCAATTTTGGCCGGTCCTGTTGTGCTGTCCATTACAGGGCAGAGTGTTCCGGTTGTGTTGAATCCGTACTTTGTTCCAGATGATACGTGGGGCATCAGGCGGAATAGGGACGAATGGGACCTGCGTCTAGGCATGGATGCCATTGAGCAGTGCACCTTGTTTAGCGAGCTGCGCCCAGGCGGCTTACTTTACAACAAACTCCCTAGTAGCCAGAACGTCACGCGTCACGAACCTGTACGTGCAACTCTGCAGCGCTATGGCATGAAGTGCGGCCTTGCCGAGTCACCACTAGTTCCTCGGCCGTGGACGCGGATGCGGTACATGTTTATCGATGAGCTGCAACGCGGTCCAAAGTTGACGGAATTTGTTGGACACAACCCGCGCAATGGTACCCAGTGGCGCTTTTCGCAACACTCAAAGTACTTCCGCATTGGTGTATGGCGGGAAACGATACGCCGTAACGACATGAACGAAGGTCTACACGGGCACAGCAGCTGGCAGAAGTCACCGCAGCAGGCCGTGCCGGAGGTCCGCCTCATGGCCCCCTACCCGTAATTTCGCCGGGAAAAGAGAAAGAGAAGGAACAACAAAAACAACAACGAGGATAAAATAATGAGGGGAAAAGGGATAGAAAACGCCGGCACATTCTGAGAAACATGCAGCAGTTGTGGCGGTTGGCGGCGTTTTTTTGTTATTTTTTTTTTTAAAACCAAATTCCTTTACGAGGGAAAAGGGCTGGTTGTGCGGAAAGGCGGAGGGATTACTCTGTCTTTTTGTCTGTATTGTCTGTACGAGCATTATTCTTGCGTGCTTGATGTGTATATATTGTGTTGGTGTTGTTTGAGAGGCTTAAGAGGGACCGGGGCGGTGAGTTTGGGGTGCAGAACAGCACACACGGTAGAGAAAAAAAAATTTATTTGGAACTTTTCTAGATTATTATCTTTTTTGGCTGTTTTTTGTTTTTCTTTTTTTTTTTTGCTCGTTTATTAGGTGGGCTCTCATGGAAGCGAGAGGAGTCACCATCCCTCCTGCGCGGGTAGGCCATACGGCCCGCAATTCCTTGGCTGTAAAGATTCCTGCTGGGCGAATGGTACTGCAGGACGGCATCGTTAAGCCGCTGCTGGGGCGCGGATTACTGTGTCTGATGCGGGATTCGCTAATGGACGAGTTGGTGCTCACGTGGGTTCCCGTTGACGGGGGGGAGGAGCACCGGTTCACGTTGCCGCGAGGTAAAGTGCAGGTTAGTTGGGTAGAGAAGTGCAAGTCCGGAAGGGTGCTGCTGTTTGATGTAGATAAAGGCAAACAACTGCTTTTCTTCTGGATGCAGTCCCGTTCGACGGATCTCGCTGAAAAAATGATGCGGCGGCTGCAATACATATTGGAGAGACACCGAAATTACCCTGTCAACGCGCCAAATTCACAGGCAATTCAAATGTCAACTTTTCGAAGAATACTGGAGGAGGTGCGAGAGGGTGCCGTGGCGCTGGATGTGGACCTCGAAGCTCTTCTGGCTTCTTCCAAACTCATTGAAGCGCTGCAGGAAGACCCGGAGTTTTACAGGTCGAGGGTGGTGGATTACCTCCCGTCATCGAGTGCAACGGTGACAGACACGCCCGTTGATGTGGTCAGCCTGGTGCAAGACTCTCAGGTGCAGTGGGCGGCTGTCATTCTGAGCACAATGCTTCGCCACCAGGCCACGAGTACTTATCTTTCCTCCCTCTTTCTAGACGCCGCCGCACCGTGGGGCCTGGGAGTCGTGTCTTTTCTTATGCAAATCATCCAGGCCTTCTTGGAGTAGGTGAAAATCGGAAATTAATTCTGAGGCAAAGAAATTGGAAATGAACGGTTGAGTCAAAAAAGAGACACACGCGATGTTCATATATTTATGTGTGCCACCTTTACGATTGGGTGCCCGCACGACGCGCGGGGGAGAAGTTTGCTCTCCTCTAATTGCACAGTGATGACTGAATGTAAATGGTAGGAAAACAACAGCAACAACAACAAAACGGCAAGTTATGCTGGGACAAAAAACGTCAACGGATTTTTGAAAAACTTTATTTTACTTTCCTCTTTTATACTCCTACTGACACACACACACACACGCAGCCAAGTGTCTTGTGTAAAAAAATATATTTTTATGGTTAGCGATCTATAAATCAATTGCATGTCCTTCTTTTTTTCCCTTTATTTTATTATTATTATTTTTTGAGGAAACTTTGTTGTTCCCCATGATCGACGAGGTCTGGGAGGTCTCCTTTAGCGAGAGAAAGCGTATTGCAAGTGTTCTCTCCTTTCTTCGACGGTGTGAATGTCCCTACATTGGCCGTCCTGTTGTGCGTATGTACGGTGAGGGAAATTTACAGAAAGATATGAAGGAAGAAGCTTGGGCATCGCCTCTTCTTATTCTTCTCTCATATCCATTATCGGAGCGTCATATCACACTGCACCGATTTCTTCAGACGGAGGAAGGCCGTCGCCGCGAGGTGAAGCTGTCCTTGGCGTACCAACTTGTCCAAGCTGTTTCTTTTCTTCATGCCTGTGGAGTGAGCCATCAGTTTCTTTCCTCTGACGTGGTGTTGGTGGAGGTGGAACCAGAGCCGACCATTCGTGTTATACACTTTTGCGGCAGCACAACTTCATCTGACTGTAGTGGCTCTTACATCTGCGTGCGGAATTACAGACCACCAGAGGTGGTTCTACAGCTCAGCGGCATAAGTCGAAGGCGGTGGACTGCTGGGCGTTGGGTTGTCTACTGTTTGAGATATACACCGGCTCCGCCGCCTTCTCACTGGAAGAGTCGGCCGGCAACTTTCGGCCGCAGCTTGTCAGGAAACAATTAGAAGAGACCGTGAGGGTCATTGGTCGTCTGAAAAAGGACAGCATCCCGCCTGGGTGCCCAGACCGTGTTTCCGAGTATCTCCTAGGGCTCAATTATGATGCATCTTTTTCTTCTCGCATGCGATTGGCTGGTCCGGAAGATGAGACGGAGATGTGGATTATGATGATCAGACCGCTGCTCCAATTTAACTTTCACCTGCGCCCACCTGTGAGCGAGCTGCTTCGGCACAGGGTCTTCGCAGGTATGCCACTACCTGTTGCCTGGCCGGTGCCTGACGGGAACCCATTACAGTTGCAGGAACTAATTGGTTGAAATTATTTCTTTTCCTTTCTTTTTTTTTATTTTGTTTTTGCCGAGCATATTATGATTTGGCTGAATGAAGATATTGCCTTCACTGTGACCTTCCCTTCGGTGCTGCCTTTTTACTTCCTTTTCATTCCATCCCATCGGCGGGATCATCGTTGCTCTTCTCCTGCCGTGACTTCTCAGCTGCCTTTGTCTGTGTACTTCAAGAGCCTCCTAAAAATAAAACGCTAGGAATACAAGGATAAGAAGTAAATTCAATGGGCCAGTGGTTAGCGTCCGCATTCAAGTCGCTCCTGGGCAAGCAGGAGGTGCGCATTCTGATGGTGGGCCTTGACGCTGCTGGTAAGACGACAATTCTGTACAAACTTAAACTTGGCGAGATCGTTACAACGATCCCCACCATCGGGTTTAATGTGGAGACGGTGGAGTACAAGAACCTCAAGTTTACCATGTGGGACGTTGGCGGCCAGGACGTTCTGCGCCCGCTGTGGCGTCACTACTACCAGAACACGAACGGCCTCATCTTTGTCGTGGACTCCAATGACAGGGAGCGTATCGGTAAGGCACGACAGGAGCTGGAGAAGATGTTCACAGAGGACGAGCTTCGCAATGCCGTGCTTCTTGTATTTGCCAACAAACAAGACCTTCCCAATGCCATGAGCACGACGGAAGTGACGGAAAAACTGGGCTTGCACTCCGTGCGTCAGCGCAACTGGTATATTCAGGGATGTTGTGCCACTTCAGCTCAAGGCCTGTATGAAGGTCTTGATTGGCTTGCCGCAAATATTAAGAAAACCTCACAATAGGCTACCTTTAAGGAGTGTATTTTTTGAATGTGCTGACGGTTTTTTTTTTTTTTAAGTTTTGTGCTAGCATGTTGTCATAATTGATCCTATTCCTGTTTTTGTGGTGACGGAGATGCCCCTGCGGCGGTGACATCTTCTCCTGCCGTGACTTCTCAGCTGCCTTTGTCTGTGTACTTCAAGAGCCTCCTAAAAATAAAACGCTAGGAATACAAGGATAAGAAGTAAATTCAATGGGCCAGTGGTTAGCGTCCGCATTCAAGTCGCTCCTGGGCAAGCAGGAGGTGCGCATTCTGATGGTGGGCCTTGACGCTGCTGGTAAGACGACAATTCTGTACAAACTTAAACTTGGCGAGATCGTTACAACGATCCCCACCATCGGGTTTAATGTGGAGACGGTGGAGTACAAGAACCTCAAGTTTACCATGTGGGACGTTGGCGGCCAGGACGTTCTGCGCCCGCTGTGGCGTCACTACTATCAGAACACGAACGGCCTCATCTTTGTCGTGGACTCCAATGACAGGGAGCGTATCGGTAAGGCACGACAGGAGCTGGAGAAGATGTTCACAGAGGACGAGCTTCGCAATGCCGTGCTTCTTGTATTTGCCAACAAACAAGACCTTCCCAATGCCATGAGCACGACGGAAGTGACGGAGAAACTGGGCTTGCACTCCGTGCGTCAGCGCAACTGGTATATTCAGGGATGTTGTGCCACTTCAGCTCAAGGCCTGTATGAAGGTCTTGATTGGCTTGCCGCAAATATTAAGAAAACCTCACAATAGGAGTAGTCATTATCTGATGGGGTGATTTTTAAGTAGATCATTTCAATTAAGTGCGCAGCTCTCGTATTTGAGCTTCATGGAATAAGCGATTTTGTTTGAAGTCTTTTTTTTTTTTTGAGAAGCTTTTTTTGGGTTTGAAAACATTTTTTTAAACTTTCTCTGCTTTTTTTTTTTTTTTTTTGCATGTTGTCACCAACAGTAGAAACTAAATGTCTTTGAGACCCTCCACCACGGGTGGCTGTAGACTTCTTGGCGGGTTGGTATCCGCTTTTGGTACTGCTCTTCACGATTATTGCAGAAGGCCCCCAGCTTTTTTCCCGGAGCCTGTTGATGTTTGGCTGGCGGCGTTGATGGATGCTGTGCCATTTTATCAGCGATGTATGGTGATTTGTCCTTCAATGATGTCAAGCGATCGTGAGAATTCATTGTTGGCTCGTGCCCGGGATCATCTGCCCTCCGTGCGTCTGGCGCCTCTCAGAAGACGCTCCTGGGAAGTTTCTCAACGAACCGAATCGGCAGCGTCGCTGCGAGAGGATGGAAAGGTGGCCAAGGAGGTCACACCGGGACAGTTGCCTGCATTAATTTCGCCGCTGGAGAACACGCCACCGCAATCTCTTGATCTTGTGGTGTTTGCGGCAAATGTCTTTGGGGAGGAGATGCTGCACGACGCGCCGTGGCATCTGTCGCTTGCCCACCGTTGTCTTGCTCCTCATGGGGTTGTGGCGATTATGGGCTATGCGACCCGCGTTTGTGTGGTGGCGCCAGAAGCGGCGCGAAGGGACGCAGATGACTTTATGGAAGATCTGCAACGCACGGCCCGTGAGGCAGCGAAGATGAAGGATTCAAAAGAGCTTCGCGTGGCTTTGGGGCGCGCTATTGATATCAGTAGCAGTTTGGATGCGGGACATGCCGACATGTACTTTCCTTTTCGATCGACAAAAAGGCGGTGGTTTACATCTGAGTACGCTGCCACTCCTGCGCAGCTCGCCGCATCGTACCGGGCCCTTCCGGAGTACCAAATACTCTCCAGGGAAATGCCCCGTTATCGCCAGGCTCTGATTTCTGGAAGGCAAAAGGTGCAGGTGGGGGAAGAAACTGAAAAGGATGAGTCAGTGAACGTTTTTCGGCGCCGTGGTGGCGCGGAACCTCTTGAAGTCTTGCAGGGGTGCTTGCAGGCGCAAGTGATTTCGTTGCATGGACGGAATACGCTTGCGATGCCTCCGCTGAGGGTTCAAGTACGGCACTTTATCATCACTTGCAGCTCACGTTCGGTAAACGCCGCTTCGGAGCCCTTTCAGCTTCGCTCCCTTGGAAGGGAGATTCCGCAACTGAAGTAGGCATGTGTTCTTGGAGCAGTGGGACCGCCACGCAGGCAGCCTTCAGAGCAGAAACTGACATTTTGCTGAGGACCTCTTTGGAGGCTTTTTTCTTATGGGGTTTCAGTCTATACTGTCATTGACGCTTTACATATATATATATATATATATTCCTCTTTTTCTTTTTTGCCTTCTTGCAGTGCCCATTATTTCTTTTTTCTGTGTTTTACAGCTTCCCTGTTGATCTTCTGCCACGAAATCCGCAGAGAAAAAGCGAAAGCGCCCCAAACAACAAGGGGAAAAATAATATACGCAAACATACAGGAAGGAAAACATCTTTTTTTTTTTTTTTTATTTTGTCATTGCTGTTTTTTAATTATTATCAGTTTTTTGGTTTATTCGTGGTGAGTAGTGCATCTTCTTTCTGGTGGAGCAGGGGGAGGGAGATAAGCCGGGGCCGTGGACGCGATTCTCCCCCGTCGTAGTCATGGAGGCGGTGAAGAACCGAATGCTCCTGTTCGCCGTGCGACAACTTCTTGGTCGCATCGTGAAGGACATTCAAAGCGATCAGTTGGAGCACATTGGACGCTCGAACAACAGCCTCGGGTTCAGCGTTGAACTTTCCCGTCTTGAGCTGAACGAGGCGTTTATTAACGAGGCGCTTCTGGGCGTTCCGGCGGAGGGAACGAGTCCCTCGCAGTCAAGTACGTCTGCTTCAATACGTCTGGTGCGAGGCCATGTAAACAGTATTCGCGGGGATTTTACCTTTGGTCCCAAAGGAGAAAGAAATATTGAGGTTGACGGCCTGCAACTTGTGTTGGATGTCATTCCAAAAATAGAGTGTTCTGTTCCAACAGGTCGCCGGAGTCGCAACGTAAGTCAAATGAGGGACACGAGGGATCGTCGTGGTCATGAAAAAAGTGCAACTTTTCCGAGGAGTGGCTGGGATGATGAGAACATTGGCGTAGAAGAGGACACCATATACTCTTCCCTCTTTATAAGCGATAGTCTGCGAAAAGGGGTCGAGGAGAGTGTGGTACGCCCTGCGATGGATGAGGCAGCGTATTCCACGGGACAGTCTTCGCCATTCCGCCATATTGATGGCGGACTGGAGGTGTTTGAGCGAACAATCAAGCAGTTTGCTCATAGTGTGAGGGGTTGTATACGGAATGTAAGCATAATCTTGCGTATCCCGCCCTTGGGCGAGCGAATTGTGCCGGGACGGGAACCCCCAGACGGTAGTTTGGAATTGTTGGTCTCATTTGAAGGAGGATTTGAGCTAGAGGATATGTGCTCGGATCCAGATGGCGATTTGGTTCACAAACGCATTCGATTCTCCGGTGTTCGTGCGGCCGTGTACCCATACGGACAGCGGCGCACAATGCGTTTTACGGATGACGAATTGGAGGAGTCCGTTGATCTTGCAGACGTTTTCCTTTGTGGTGGACGAACGGACGAGTTCAACAATGACATTGTACTGCGCTTTGGTGAGGGACGAAACCCAACTCAGGGGCCAGAGGCGCATCTTGACATGAAGATTACGACGAAGTCCTTCTTCTTTATCCTTTCACCGACACAGTTGGGCCGTCTGGTGCATGTTGCTTGCGCTTTGGTGGGGGCACCGGAGGGGGACATGGATGCAGCTGCAGAAGCGGCGGCAGCGGCAGCACCTCGTGTGGTTCGATTCATCACAACGATGAAGGCAACGTGCCAGTACGTTTTTTGTGTGCTTCTTCCCGGTGAGGATCGTCAGGGGATTAAGGGATTTTGGCAAACACTTCAGCAAGGTGATAATGGGGCTTCCTCTGGCGATGCACTACTGTCATCTAGAAGCCACCGGCTTGTTTTGCATCGTCTGCTTCACCGTACAGGGTACTACAATGTGCATGTGGGCGGTATCATGTTATTAGTTCAGCCAGTGACGGCGAGCACAAGCCGTTCCGAGGACGCGTTTCATGATGTTTTTGAAAATCACGGTGGACGTGGCTGTTCGGCGGGAATCAGCGCCATTGAAATCTATGAGCTTGCCCCCGGAAGTAGCGGTGAGGGTGGCTCCAGTGACATGGAAGGGGGCCGACTCATCTTAACCACCAAGCAAAACGTTGAAAATTACTCCGAGCGGCGCTATCGCATTGCCATTGTCGCTAGGACGACATACCCGCTGACACTTGCGGAGTCGCGACAGTATAGCGTCAATATGCTGAAGGATCAGGATCACGTCACCGCCGTTGTGATGGAACATGTTCTTGTGAAAACTTCAGGTGCAGTTCTTTTGGCGGAATTGGATGCGGGCATCTTTAAAAGGCTTGGAACCTTTTGGGCTCGCTTGCAGCACATTATAGGGGCGATCCCTGGAACAGGGAGGTCTTTCTCAGAGAAACAGCAGCAAAGAGGACGGCAACAACAACAACAACAGGCTGCAGAGCTCTCTGTGTCGTCGTCACCGTCATTTGTACCGCTGCGTCGAGTTTCACAGGAGGAATCAGATCGTCTTGAACGACCCTTGGGCGAGGGACAATTTACTCAACTGCCGCTCGAACAGTTGACTGGGGAGGGCTGTGGAGGTTACTCTCCAGAGATGCAGGTGACGACGCCTTATGTCCTGTTGCGCTTTTTTACGCTTCAATTGGAAGGTCTCACGTTGGAGATGAAGTTTTCATCTTCCAAAATGCCCGATCCGGATTATTACGGCCCACTGACAAAACGTTTGTGGGAACAATTGCGGAGTGAAGCGGAGGCGTCTTTTCCCACCACTGATCACTCAAAGTTTTCCGGTGTGGATGGGCCCTATCTCCCATTGACGATGAGTTTGTATCTGAAGTCGCTTGATGTATCGCTTGGAAGCGAAGGTGTGCTGGAGGTGTTTTTGGGTGAGGGGCAGCTGACCCTGCATGACTACAAGGAACGGGTGCAGAGCAATATTATGCACTTTGTGCTTGACCCGGATAGCAAGGAACCCTGCATCGTTGTCCGCCAACGGCAGTCGCGGTCATGCGACACGGCATGGAGCGTCGCAAGGAAGGCTCACGCTCCCTTTACAGATGCGTATGAAAAAGAGGAACTTCAGGCTGAAAGCAACAGCCTTATTTCTGTGGTGGCGAATATACGGCAGGTACATGCCCAACTTCATCAAGATGAATATCTTCTTGCTGTTTTCTATCTGGATCAAGTGCTGGAAATGGTGGATACTATGCGTACAGTGATAAACTCCCCATATAAACACAGTGACAATAAAGAGTATGCATCTCTGGAAGAGATTGCGGGGGACTTCAATTTTGCTATTTCCAGTGCCTCCAACGTATCGGAGGGTCATCTGCACTACGGCAGTACGGAATATGATCCCATCACCACGAGTATCAGTGTTCGACTGAAAGTTGAGAAGGGCGCACTGTCAGTTTGGGCACCGCGACTTTCCTCCGCAGGTTGCACTATTGGTGACCCGTTATGGCGCTGCATCCCACAAGGAGAACGGTGTGGGATTGATAAGGAGCACCTGTACCACCTCTACGACGTGATGCTCTCGAAGGTTTCTGTTTTTGTTTTTCACCAGGCATCGGCGCGCTTGGAGAAAACCGCGCTACACGGGAAAGCGTCCGATTTTTTTCTAAGGGAGCGACTATGCAAGGCCAAATTGACGTATGTTGACTTTCCGTGGCCAGCCGAGCACGCTTCTTCCCCGAACTGGGGCGGTGTTGTAACGCTTCTCCAAAGTTATTCAGCACTGTACAATCGGTCGCATAACATTCGGGTGCGTCCACCCTGCGCAAGTTCCACAGAATCTTTGCGAAATCGTCATGCTGTTGGTGTCTCGCTGTGCCGTCATCGAAACGTGGAGGATCATGTCGAGGCCTACGATGTTGCCTTGCAGTTTGATCGCATTAGTGTATCTCACCAAACTGCACATGAAGGGGATCATTGGCTGTTTGTTCTTTTGAATTACTTTTCCGACATCAGTGGCGAAGGATTGAGCTCGGCCGTGGCGGAAAAGGAGGCGACGGCAGACACTCACGTAACAGAGGAGAATGATGTGCATAGTGACGATGGGGTTGCCATTGCAACATCAGCCGACGTCAAAATTACGCTCATTGACGTTTTTGTGGAGTATAGGCCATTTTGGGAGGTCTTCGA
>NW_001849577.1:636060-643449 GCF_000209065.1 Trypanosoma cruzi | reverse complement strand
GATAAAGAGATCTTTCTGTGTTCGTTCATGATAATTCTCAGCAATACTTGCTGGAATATGACCAAGAGGCAGGGCTTGGTTCTCTGTTTGGTAGCAGCGAACGAGGCGTGGCTACAGATCTTAAGCAATATTGGCTTTGTTCTGGTGTTGGATGTCGCTCAGTCTGCAGGTGGTAAGAACAGTGGTACCGATGATGAGAAGGATATTGTCGCAAGTAGGAGCGATGTGTCTAACATCACACTGTTTATTAATCCCACGGCCGAGAAGCCGGTGTTTTTGGAGGTGCAGAAACTTCGTGCCTCTATGTTCTTTGCATACGACTCCCTGTATCATTTTCGAACGGTGATCTCACACTTTTTGGGCGGCAATGATCTTGCCTATTTGCCCTCACCTCATCTGCTTGTGGAACGGAGTGGGTCAAGATTCGAGTGCATCATTCAATCCAATTGCGTCAATAAGGGAAAACATGCGGCCTTCGCTTGTCACCGCGTGCCTGATTATGTGCCTCGTCTTCATCAGCTGCTTGAAACGTCCGTGTTGAATATTGGGCTTGCTTCTAGTGTTGTTGCGGCCGGAGGCGAAGTGGCGTCGAAGGCGGGTTTGCCAAAAAGAAGCCTTGCGACAAATTCCTTGGAGGATTTTGATATTATTGAAAGTGCTGAGCTTGAAGCCTCAATTGCGCCTGTCTGGGAGACTTCTGAGAATGATTCTATAAATTTGATAGGGCGATCCAAATATACGAATTTCTTATCCATATACGGGGCCTGGTGTGGCGCATCATCGGAATATGCACAGAACCGGAGGTGTGTCCCGCGCCCATTGCCGCCAAACAACTTGGTGTCGATGGAGATTCACCTCTATGACTGTGACGTTATTGCACATTTGTATGGTGGAGAGGATTTCATTCACTTTGATGTGCCTCAAAGTTACCTCCACACCATACAGCGCTTTGGTAACATGGAGGAGGAGGTGCAGGAGCCCTCCGTGCTGTGGAGTGGGATGGACTCAGACGTGGAGCTTCACCAGGGAAGACGCGAGGGACGACGAAGCGGATTCCTTGGCGTTGGGCGAAGACAGGACGAGTACGTTGTTGGCCGCTTCACTGGTATCCGACTTCAAGTGGATTTGTTTGTTCCCGGAAAGGCGAACTTATTGCAGGTGTATTTGTCCGTGCGGGACGGAGAAGTGGTGGATTGCATCGAGAAGAGTTCTGTTCGCACGCTATTTATGGCATCCCTTCCGCCATCTCTACGTGACCATGATGGCGATTTGTTTGAGATGAAGTGGACGACAGTTGTACCGCGGTCTTCTTCAATGAATGCCGGGATGGTTGTTGTAGGGAAACCGGAGGAGCAGCTTATTGTGCGGTTGCAGCCAGTCACTGTTGCCGTGCACCGACGTGCCATGAATTTGTTGTCTAAATTTATTGAAGACCCGGAAACTCTTTCCAACGAAAGTATTGCTTCGGATGACGTGCAGTCTCAGACACTTTTCTTCAGTAAGATTGTCGTATTTCCAGTGCAACTGATACTCTACGTCTATTTTGAGGGCCACGACACCTCTCGAGCCACTCGTATGGACATGTTTGAACTCTGCAACTTTCTTTTGCCTTCTATTGAGCGGGCGCAGATCAAGGTGCCGCTTATCCTTGTCACGGCATGCCCTCTCCACCGTGTCGGGGACCGCATTTTAGACCTTATGCGGGAACAGATACTCAATTTCCATGGTCTTTTCATGCTTCTTTGCGGGGTGCAGCCGCTGCAGTTGGCGTCAAACGTTGGGACGGCAGGCGTGGAGATTCTTTTTGCTCCTCTCAATGAATATCGTCGCAACAGACGTTTTTTCTCTGCCCTTTCCGCCGCTCTTCGCAAATTTCTCTTTACACTTGTCTCTCAATCACTCAACAGCGCGGTGGCGGTTTCGCGACGGGCACATAACACGACCTCCTCCGTGATTACTTCCGTGTTGCCAGTGAGTGAATTGTCGCCCGTGTCGCGTGGGTCGCAGCCGGTGAGTCTTTTGGAGGGTTTGAAGCGTGGCTTTGCGGAGCTTCTTCAAGGACTTCGCTTGGCCTCTAACGTTGCCGCCTATTGCTTGGGGCCACACGGAAGTCCTGTGCGTTTACCGCTGGCGGCTTCACTGGTTTTTGATGGATTTATGCGTGGGGCACTTGAGGTGATGTGCGGGATACGCAACGTGGTTGCCCCGGAATTATATGGGCAGGAGAAGAAAATTTTCAAGGGAAAACGGCGGAAGATAACATGAAATGTGGAGGGGCGGGGGAGAAGGAAGGATGTGCAATAGGACATTGTTTCATTGAGACGAGTTGTGATGCTTTTTCTCCTCTTTTTTTTTTTTTTTTTTTTTAGTGGTTGTGTGGACTATCTTTGGTTAATGTATATATTGGCAAGTGGGAGAGAGGAAGTGAAGGTAGAGGACTGCGTAGAAGCAACCGTTCTTCTTGGTTTCTAGGGAATACACTACAGAGACACACGCATGATCTCAGTTTCAATTAGTTCTAGAACCATGCTGTGCGTCTTTTTCTTTCTTTCTTTATCTTTTTGTTTTTGTGTGTACATTTCTGCTCTTTTACTTTTACCTTTTTTTGATGCCAGTGGTGTTTTCTTTCCCCCACCAACTTCCGCTCTGTTTGTTACCCGCCTGCACTTTTGCCTTGTGGAAAGTTCATTTTTTTTTTTTTTTTTCTTTACAAGGAGACGTGACGATTTACAAAGTTGATCTCTTCTGTTCTGCTTCTGCCGTATATTTCCCGATGAGGCTTTACCTCTCGCCATTCCTTTTTTTTTTTTTTTTTTTGTGGCTTGCGCGAGTAGTGTGTTCGCCCCGTCTTGATTTGACTACTGCTGCTGCTGCTGCCTTGTTTTTTTACCATCGAACTGCGGAGGCATGAGCGGCTCCCACACGGGTGGGATATGCACTGCTGCGTCGGATACCTTCTCTTTTGTTAATTTCTAATTTTTAATTTTTAATTTTTGGTTGCGGTGGGGTGGGTGGAGGCCTGCGTGCGTGTGTGCGTTACGACTGTTTGCGGCGAAGGGAGGAGGGCGAACAAAAGATTACAAAAGGAACGGAAGGAAAGGCAAAGAAAAAGAATGGAAGGAAAGGTTGTGGTGCTGCTCCGAACGAGCAGTGTTGCACGAGCCCCCATCTACAAACACCTCCGGGAAAAGGGCGTTATTTTTGTGGTCGTCCACCCGGTGCGGCCGGCCGATGCGTTTGATGGGGTCTTTCATTATCGTCTGCAACACGACACAAATGACGTGGATGCACTTGAACCCATACTTAGGCGTTTTCTTACGCAGCACGAATTGTTACCGGATGCAATCATATCGTTTGATGAGTACGGTATCTACCCTGCAGCTGTGTTGTCTCAGCGCATGGGGTATCGTCCCATTCCACTGCCACCAGAAAAGTTACGAAGGACATGTGTAAAGTCCTTACTTCGCGAGGACTGTGCGAGGGAAGGCATCGCGTCTCCGAAAGCGGGGGTTTTGACCCGCCCCCAAACAGCATCAGTAGAACTAGTAGCGCACATTCAAGAGACTCTGAAAGCGGCGGGAGTGACTTTTCCTCTTGTGTTGAAGCCTTCCCCTGGGGCAGGGAGTATCTTGGCAAAACTCTGCTACGGTGTGGAGGACGTGCGGGATCATGCGCTCTTGATGTGGGATGCTTTTGCCTCGCATAGTGATATGAAGCATTTGACAGCCGTCCTTAACCCTGCGGAGGGGATGGAGAGGGTGGAAATACTGTTCGAGGAGTACATTGGCGGCCAGGAAGTTGATTTGGACTGTTGTGTAGAAAATGGTAATGTTGTTTTCTGCTCCATCTCCGATAACTTTGAGGTCCATCCGCCTTATTTTCTTGAGGAGGGAGGACTGTGCCCCACGGCACTGCCAATGTACGAGCAACGAGAAGTAATGAGGCTATTGGATAAATTTGTGGTACTCCACGGCAAGGATCTTCATGGTGTTTTGCATTTTGAGGCAAAATATGACTTTGAACGACGCCAGGCGTATGTAATTGAGGTGAATTGTCGACTAGGGAGTGCGGAGACAAACAGCATGCTACGAACCTGCTACCGTGGCCTGCAGCTGGGTGAGTCACTGGTGCGGTGTGCATTGGGGTTGTCAGTAAGAGAGCAGCTTTTTCTCCTCTACCCGGAGAAACTGGAGGAGGTAGGCAGCAACGAGAATGAAGCGAAGGATGCCTTTTTTCCGCCGAGTTGCTACTGTGCTTCTGTAAACATCTATCCTTTTCATGAGGGGAGTTTGGTGCGGCTGGAGGTGCCCGTATCTGGAAAGGGACTTGTTGACTATGGAGTAGCTGCCGAGCCAGGGGCTTTGGTGGCGCCACCGCCAAATTCGTTTACTTTCCTGGCCTGGATGGTCGCCCAAGGGACGACGGCGGAAGAAGCGACGATGGCAATTGCCCATCTCACAGAAAACTTTGTGCAAGAAATATCTGTGGCCCAATGAATGCCCTGTTTGCGGAGAGTAGAGACGGCAGACGGGGGGGGGGGGGTAGAAGGAGTGGTTGTGACAAATTATGGAGGTTTCTTTGAAAACGCAACGAGAAGGTGACAAGGGGAAGCAAAAAGTACACATAAGTTATTAATGCCGATGTCAAATACGACTCTTTTTTTTTTTTGTGTGTGTGTGTGTGTGTGTGCCTGTGTGTTCTGTAGTCATTGCATCAATGATGCACACAAACACCAGCAGAAGCAAAAAAAGAAACAAAAAAAAAAAAAAAGAACGGGCATGCTTCCAGGAGCTTGTAGAGAGAATGATCGCGAGGGAGGCTGGTTGTCTGGATTAATATATTCTCTTGATAAAACGAATATATTTATTTACGATGCTTGCCCATGTTATGAATGCTATAAAACACCGCGATGGAAGGAGTCGAGGAACCGATAACGGCAAGACGAATGCTTTTTTTGTTTTGTCATCTCACTCATCCTTTTTTGATTTCCACCTTGTGGCGGGGTCTTGTGGTTGGAAGAGCCCAAAATTTTTTCACTTCGCGATGAATAAACATCATCCATCTGAATAGACTGCGCCGTGTCACGAGAGTGGCTTTCCGAAACCACATGTATTTAATTGGAGCAAGCATTGAGGATGTGGCGAATCCGCTGCCTCTCCATTTACCTCTTTTTTTCCCATGCTATTGGACATAAATATTTTCTTGATTTGGGCGGCCGTCCAGGCGGATCTTTTGAACGCCAAACGCGTGTGTTCTTTTTTTATCTTTGGTTAAATATGTCCCTACTTTCTGCCACCACATTGACGCCGCCGCCCCGTGCTGTATGCTTGTGAGCCGTGGCGGGAGCGTGGGGCGAAGTTATTTGCGCGTACGAGAGGAATGCATGCCTCTTTGCACATTCTAACTCCACCCACGTCTTTTGTGGGTTTTTTTGTTGATGCTTTTTTGTGGACTGCCGCTGCGGCACTTGGTCACTTTTTTTTTTTTTTTTGTACATTTTTTTTTTTAATGCATATTTTTTACTGCGCGGGCAGTGTTTCTTTCACTCTCTTTCAATTGTGAGGGACAACTGCCCGAAGAGAAGGAGAGGAGGGAGAGAGAAGCCAACGGTGGCGCGGGCACTACACGCATATACAAATTAGGTATCCACATCCACACACGAGCCCAGTGGCCACGTTATTAGCAGGGTGTGGGGCGTAGGTGGTCGAAATTTCACGTGTTGCCACGGCACTGCGCAAATGTACACGCTCAACTCTACTTCTATGCGCCGATCTCAGCATTTGCTACAGAAGCAGCACGAAGAGAAACCATTACGGCAAGTGGCGCAGGCGTCATCGCCGCATGGGGGAATAGATGGTACGAAAGGTCTTAACGTCCCTCCTTTTGCACCAGAATTTATTCGTGGCAATCCATCGTCGGTGCCTTTGAGCACTGCTCACTCCACTGGAGTCGATATAAAATGGGCGCCGTCACCGGTAGCACCAAAACCGCCCCCACCGGTTGGCATGAACACATACGGAGCGGCGGATCCATCGGGCGCCAGCTGGGAAACGGCAAAAAAGGCAGGGACAAATTCAGTGTCGCCAGGTGTTTTACTGCGACAGCAGAGGGTGCAAGAAGAACTTGCTCAGGAGAAACTTAGGGTTCAGCAGGAGATTGCTCTTCAGCAACAGAGGTTGCAGCAACAAGAACTCTCTTTGCTTTGCCTCTCTCAGCGGCAAGGAGATGAGCGTGGTGTGATACAGCAGCTGGCAAAATTGAAGCAGCAGCAGCAGCAGCAGCAGCAGCAGCAAAGGACGCATGATCCGGTTTCTTCACTGCACCACGTAAGCCGGCCGCAGTTCAATCAGCAGCAGCAGTCAGCTCAATTACAGCAGCATCAGCGACAGCTGAGACAGCAGCAGTCAATAATGACGCAAGAGGGAATTTTGCCGTTGGGCGAGCAATGGGTAGACTCGAAAGCAGTGGCGCATTCATTGCCTCAGCCATCGCAACAACAAGGGGGAGTGCGGCGAGGCAATCGGGATTTTGGGCTCCACCGCCAGCAGCAGATCTACAGAAACCAATCAATGGGACGAAAGTGGGAGCCCATAAGCGAAGCTGACTTTGGTCACAGAACTGGGTCTGGTGATAACCGGAAGGATAGTCCTTGTGGAGTGAACGGCGCAGGAACGGTAAATCATATATTGCCATCCCTTTCTGATGAGGAGATTTTGCACAAGTTTAAAAGCCTTTACGCCCTTCAAACCGATGACGAGGGGGGTGCAGAGCACCTTCGGGCGCAAGCGAGCACTGCACTTGGCGTTGTGGGGACTCTTGACGTTGAAAAGTGCCGAAAGCTGATTCGGGACCACGACGTCACAATTGTTGTGACAGACACAGGCACAGGCAAAAGTACGCTCATCCCAAAGGCCATCCTCGATGGACAGCCGGATGCCAAGGTGGTAAACGCCCAACCAAGACGCACGCCCGCAATTAAATTGGCACAACGCGTCGCCGCATTGTACGGCGAGAAAGTTGGAAGAAAGGTAGGCTACTGGGTGCGGGGGGAACACGTGGGAACGTTAGGTGAAACCCCAATTATGTATGTGACAAATTACACCCTTTTTCTACACTTGATTCACAATTCTCCTAATGATATTGGCATTACACACGTTATATTTGATGAATTTCACGAGCGTACTACCGAGGTTGAGGTACTTCTTCTTATGATGAAGCTCGTGATGCTACGTAATCCGGGAAAATTAAGACTGGTGCTTTGCAGCGCCACTGCAGAGGTATCTAAGTGGAATTGTTTCTTTGAGAATTTGTCAGTAGCTGAATATTCCAAAGCCAATGCCATGTATCCCATTCATGATTATTACTTGGAGGATGTTAGCAAACTTATTG
>NW_001849577.1:625797-635960 GCF_000209065.1 Trypanosoma cruzi | reverse complement strand
GGTGTGCATCCCTTTTACCGTACAAACTGTTTACGGGCGTCTTTTGGGTTCGTTCTCCTCGCAGCTTAAGCCAGAGGTGTTTAACGTCATGCTGTTGTTGCTAAGCAGTCGCTTTGTCTACGAGGAAATCCATGAGGACGCGGAGTCAGTTACGTTTGAGGTGGCCCAAAGCGGTAGTTGTGTGTACATCAACAGCGATAGGATAACCGCATTGCAGTTGCTACAGCTTCGACGGTTGATGTGTGCCAGACTGTGCGTGCTGCATTTTCTTATGCAACATGAGGCGGCACCCAGCGATAATGACGCGATAGCAGAGCATTTGCTGAGGACGGGGAGTGACTTTGGCATACCGCCAGGCATGGAGCAGCAACCACATCTCCTCTCTTTCATGATTACTTCTTCCTTGACGAAGGTGGTTCAACGCATTGGGGCGACGATTTCCACGAATTGCGACCGGAGGGTGTCTGGTGTTCCTGCAAATTCGCAGCCCTTCTGCAGGGTTACCGAGCGTCCAGCGCACTTTCACCCTACGCGGCAGTCAGCCCTTCTGTTTTCAAGCAACGGTTGTGCGCCGTATGAGTGCCCAGCAGGTGCAATGACGCCAGTTTACCGTGATCCGCAAGCAAACTTAATTGCATAGAGGATTATGCTCCATAAAAGGGATAAAATAAAAATAATTCAATGTATATGCCTTTTTCTTGTGTGTGTGCATATATGTTGCTTTCGGGCTTTTGCTTATATATTTATTTATTTATTTTTATAACTGTAGTGGACGAGGAATACGGAGGGGAAAAATAAGAAATTGAGAAAAAGGAAAGTGAATTATTGCCCAAGAGGGGGCGTCAAAGATTTAGAGCTGGCGGTGTTGTTGTTGTTGTTGGTGGTGGTGGTGGTAGTGATGAGTGATTGCATGCGAGTTTATTGACGTGGTTTTACGGATTTTCTTCTTGTTTTTCTTTTTAACGAACCCTTTCCCTCCCCACAAAAATGACTTTGTTTGGCGTGTGTTTGTTTGTTTTTAGGCTTTTAGGGTTGCGAAGGGTGAGCGGGTGGGAATGTCGTCTGGCGCTGGCCGTGGTGGGGGCTTTGGCACGCCCACGCAACTCGGGGTGCAGTACTCCTCCGAGGAAGAGCGCAGCATCTACGAGAAGGTGGCGACCATCGATGGCTACACCTTCGAGGTGCCGCCGGTTAACCGTTTCCACAGCAAAGCTGCGGAGTCCAAGTTTGTGCAACTTACCGGCTCCATGAATCCAAAGTTTGATGCGGAGCGCTTTGATTCTCTTCGTGAGCGTCTGCAGCAGGCTGACAAAAAAGGAAAGGACAGTCACTTGCAGGCCATCGCGGTGCTCTACGCCGAGTCTCTTGGAAACAATTTCTTAAAGGCGAAGAATGTGGACCTTGCAGAGCTGGAGAGGTGCTTTTATCCCTCCCATATCCCCTCGTATGCAGCCGCACTGCGAACCGTTGGACTTAAAAAGCCGCTTTGGTGGAGGCAGGGCCCTTTTGTACGCCTGGAAGACATTTCACGACTTTCACTTTTCCCGGTGTGATGTCACAAAGCAAACAGTAATGAGCTTTGAAGAGTGTATTGCCTGTTCTGAACTACTACACACCTTTTAACACATTGGCGTACTTACTGATGGTGACAGCGCAGTCCACGCTTCCCACAAGGGAGTTGATTGATGGCACCGCGGAATATCTCGCCTACCGTCACTCTCTCATTGAGGATCCGAGGGCAAAGAAAGCGCCCATCCTGTTTTTGGGCTCCCGCACAGGAAAGCTGGGCGGCCTACTGAATCAAACAGGAAAGATCCCCGTACCCGTCATTCATGTTCACGAGAAGCCCAACATGAATCCATATCTTCTTGTCATACCACCACATAAACAAGACGAATTTAAACCTCATCCTATAATAAAAATGAAGGATCAGGTTGCGTTAGAGAAGTACGAACCCGCCATTGTGCTGATTTCTGACATGATCATGAACAATGATCCTACTTCCATGATTCGACGTATAGGGTCTGTGCGGGAGTACATATATTTTGGTATTCCCAACAGTTATATTGAGGGCCATCCATGGGATACGTGGGGGAATCCCAGATACCGCGAGAAGGGAACGGACCACATTCCATCCTACATACGAGAAAATTGGTTGAAGGTCTCCCTACCTCACCTCTCACGATGGATGATTTACAAAACGGACAGCGAAATGCAAATGGGTAACGGGGCAGTTACAACGTGGATGCGGCGCCCTTTGAAACCTTCGGCCAAGGCAATATTGAGTTGGCGTCTTGCACGGTACAAACCATTTTACTGACACGGAATGTGGTGCTTGCGTGGAGTATTCAGGGTGGAAGGAAGGCAATGATATCCTTTTGTAGCTGTTGGTTGGTTCAGGTTAACACCACCTCATTTTCTTATTTCTCTCGTTTTTTTTGCCGTGTTGTTGTTGTTGTTGTTGATCTTTGGTGGAATAAAATCAGTTTTCTCATTCAAGGAATTGTTTGCATCCTTTTGCTGCCACCATCTTGTCTTATTATTATTATTATTATTATTATTATCAAATTTTTTTTTTTAATTTTTTATTTATTATTATTTTTTTTTTTATTGATATGGTCATTAATTGTTGATTCTTTTGCTCACTCTTTTTTTGGTGCCACCCAGGCCGCCTTTTTAGGTCGGTCGATAAGGCAGTCGGCGTGAGGGGGGAGCTGGGAGGGGGCGCAATTGACGGACCGCCGTCCTTTTTTTTTTTTTTTTCTGGAGGCGTTGAACAATTTGAGACGGGAGGATGAGTGCAAGTTGAGGGAGGTGACGGAGCTCAGTGCGTTGCTGGGCCGGCGGAGTCTTTCCGAGGATGATCAGCTGGTCATGTTGTACCTCGAGGACTGTTACAACAACTTCTTGGAGGAGGGACTGCGGAAACTGCAGGGGGAGCGCGGTGGCAGCAATTCAAGAGGTCTTGGCAGTCTTTTTCAAACCAAGTTACTGCGGACTCTCTTGAGTCCAGGGCTCTGTGCGCAGCCGTTCGCACCTCAGAAGAAGAGCTCAAACACGAATTCTCATGGCGAAGGATATGTTAACCCGCTGGCGATGGGTTCAAGCGAGCGTTCAGTGGTATCGCCGACCCCGTCTTTTGGGAGGAATTTGTGGACATGGGTACTTGACCGCATTATAGTGGGGGTGTACCGCATGCCGACCCGAAACAAGATGGAGTGGGGCACATGCTGGAACTATGGCGACAGTGCCTAGCACGCGGTGGCAGCATGCTTTCCGTGGTCTCTTGTATGGAGTTGGGGGAGACGGTCCCGCCTGGCTTTGCCACGTTGAAGGACTGGGAGCGTTTTCCTGGGGTGGTGGATTACTATTTTGTTCCATTCATTGCCCGAAGAAACAGGAGAATGCACCGGAGGTGGGGAATGAAATGCTTGAATTATTGTCTACCGTCTGCAGAAGCGTTCACATGGCATTAACTATTGTGGACGCTGGACAAGTTGATACTCAAAAAAATCTACTGGACTCCACGGGATTCTGTTCATTGCTTCGTTTTGGCGATAGAAAGGAGCGAGTGCTTTTGAAAGCCAACCATCAACGTATTGTGTACATTATGTGCAAGACGGGAGAGAAAAGGGCGTGGGTGTTCGCCATGGCGTACCTCATGAGCCAATGCGGCATGGAGTATCAGGAGGCCGACCGCCACCTTCGGCAGTTGAGGGAATTTCATCCCAGTCCTGCGCAGGTGGAAATTGCGTTGAAGTTCTTAATGCACACGTTCAAAGCTCAACGTGCTGAAGACCGTGCTGAGGAGCACACGTACCTCAAAGTTTTGACGCAGGTGCTATCATTATCACTTTATTACCGAAATCGACTTTTTCGTGAATTGGAGCGGTTGGCATAATGGGATTTGTTTTGGTGGGAGGAAAGCAACAAAACATGACATAAAGAAAAATACATCAAATGTTTCCGAAGTGTTTTTTTTTTTTTTTACTTTTTATAATGTGGTTTGGTACAGATAAGAACATCACTTGCCTTCTTAAATTTGCTTTTTTATCCGCCTTATTGCCTGTTTATTTTATTTTATCTTTGCATCACGACAATTTGGGTTAGCATGCATGCACGGACGCGGGTATTGTGAGACAAGCTTCTTTTTTCATCAATTCCTTTTTTTTTTGTTTTTTTTTGCCTGCTCGCCGATGTGGGGAGAGGGAGCTGCAGGGAAGAGCGACTTCATGCCGTTGGGCGGCAAAAGAGGAAGAAATTCAGACACGACGCCGTTTCCACAATCAATACGTGGGATGTTGGTGTTCGTCACGCAGGCTCTGGCCGAATCGTTGACTCTCACGTCTGGCGCATGTTGTAACACGTCGATCAACGGGGTGAGAGGGAGACGGAGAAAAACAAGAGACCCGTCGTTATGCCAGTTTGAAGAGAGGCTCTTCAATGCCTTCCAAAGAGGGTTTTCGTCATGCCCACGGAAGCCACATGCCCTGTTGCACACCTTTTCATTGAGTCCCTCCGCGACCAAGGCCTGTGCATATTTGCAGCGGCAGACCGGCCCCTCTATCTTGGAACGCGGATACTACGTTGTTGACTTGGATCACATTTACATGGAAGCCCCTACGTTTTTTGATGAGGCACATCGGTGTTGGAAGTACAGTACGAGAGGATTGCGGATGCAGAAAAAGACATCCATTTCACGACATCCTGAGCTGCTCATGGTTGTGCTATCGCCTCCAGAGACGGCGGCGGTGAGGGAGCCAGGAACTATGTTCCCGACTCTTGTTTGTCGATCCGCGGACAATGCAGATGGAAGAGAGGAGGGTATTTATGCTCGGTTGTGTGGATTTCCACCAAGCGCCAAATTCAGAGTTTTATCAGAGCAACTGCAGCAGCTCTCATTGAGTTATCCGAATAAAGCATTGATTACAGAAGGGGACGGGTGGAATTGGCTTATGGCACGTCCCCAGTCGCGGGATATTTCATGCGATTGGTGCAGAGCAACCCTCATTTCGAGTGATTTTGTCACACAGTCACTTTTTTTCTTGGAGTGGTGTGTCCCAGAGGATTTTGCCTGGTTGCCTTGTCTGAGAACAACGGTGGGCTGGGGCTCTGATGTGCTGGGCAAACTGTTGCGGGGCATCAGCGAGCATTTGGTTTTTGCTGGTGGTGCTGACAGCGAGCCAGCGTCAAAACGCTTTCGTGCAGAACATGAGGAGGCTTTTCTGGACATGTTTATTCCAACAGGGCTTGACGCGGTTGCTTCTTCCATGGAAGCTCTTGAAGAGGCGAAACGGGAGGCTGATACGCGCTTTGTGGGAAAAATCCACAGCGCTGTCTCCAGACCACGTCAAGGACTTGTCTTAAAGACACTATTGGGGCAGCTTGAAATGGTGGAGGAGTTTTTTTCTGGTTATAATCTGTATCCATGCGACGAGTCTCTTGTGAATGCAGCGGACATGAATTTCTCTCCACCACCCGCCGGGGCACCAACGGGAAGGGTTGCACAGCTGTTGAAGGAGTGGGAGCGCATACAGAAGAGTCACCGTTGTTCCTCCTTTCCGTCCTCTGACACGCCGTACTCTCGAGCCCGCCATGGTGATGCTGAGGTTGAATTGCCCGGGGAGGACGCGGTGGCACCGTTTCTAGAGATGATGCGGCGACATTTCATAAATCATGGATCGCAGGGGGGAGTTTCTTTCCGGTTTACGGGGGATGGGGAAACGCTGTTGGAGGCACCATGCGTGGCCGAAACAACGCTTCGAGAACCACCCGAAGAAATGGTGGAGCTGGCAGATGTGGCGGAGTTGTTAACAGCTCTCAGTGCATCAGCAGATATTGACTCTCGCGTGGCAGTCGGCGATTGTGGCCTGGACTATCAGCTTCCACGAGGGCCACTTAGGAGCATTATGGAGGCTTCCGTCACCGCATACATCTCTTTGGCCTTTGGCGCCAAAACTTTGGCGGTTGGTACTGCTGCATGCGGCCATGATGTCGTTGATTCGTCACGAGAGAGCGACGGTGATTGTCGCTCCACTCCCAGCACAGCCCCATTGGAAGTGTTGGGTGATGTCTTTTTTAAATTCATGAATGAGATGGATGGGGGGCAGAATGAGCGAAGCAGCCAGCTTCACGATGTTCTAAATGAGGTGATGAAACTGATGTGTCACATCAAAGCCGATGAAGCGGAGGCTGCGGGGGGCTGCATTATTTTGAGCCCCAAAGGCAGCGGTGAAAACAATATGGACAGCGATGCTGCGTTTCCCATAAATTCTATTGCGACTCGAGTAGTGGATGCGGCACGGACGGCAATGAGGCAGGCGGCGAGCGGGTTAACTGAAGTGGAGGCGAAAAGCCGAGGGATACGGTGGCTCAGGCACATTGCATTTCTTTTTTCTCACGCCTCGGTGCCTGTTGCTGCATCAAGTCCCATATGTCTGCCTGCACCGATGATGTCTAACGAGACAGAAGGGGATCAAGTTCGGCGTGTCGTGCGAGGGCTGGAGGCACATTTGTTCTTCTTGGACGCTGCTTTATGTGCCGTCGATGAGGCCATTGTGAGACGCTGGGAAGACGCCCACGAGGCCTTGGGAAAAGGAATTGCCTGAAACAGAAGCGGAGGCAGCCTTTGTTTTACTTTGTTTATTTTCTTCTATTGGGATGGATACAGACACACACACACACACACACACACACACACACACACACACACACAGAGTGGAATAGAGAAAAGAAATGTAACATTAATATTGTCAATTGCTTCTGTATTTAAAAAATGAAACTGCCGATAAAAGGGGAAATTGTGGTGAGGTTTGATGGTTTTTTATTTTTATTTTAGCTTTTATGCTGTTGTTTTTTGTTTACTTTCTCTGGAGGAGAGAGGGAAAGGGGTTGTAATGAGATGCATTGACATACGACATTTAGGTTTACACGTTTGCAGGTACAGAGATGCAAGACGAAGCCCATGTTGCTAGAGGGAGGTGATGAAACGAATTAATCGGTTGGGCGTGTGGGGTCTGGGCTCATTGTGATTTCCTTTGTATCAGTAACACCTTTCTTCTTGTTGTTTTCGTTTTTTTGTTCTTTAGTGCTGAGGAAGTGGAGGATTGATGCGCCGTTTGGCTGCTGTCAGTTGTGGAGGTTGTCTGCCGCTGCTGTTGTTTTATTGCCCGCATCTCTCGGCAGGCGCCCTGTTTTCGTCGGTGCAGGGCAAACCGGGCCACTCCGACGACGATGCGCTAGGCGCAGAAGACTCTTTTAAGGCCGTTGAGGCTGCGCTGAAGGATAAGCAAACATCGAAGGACCAGGCGCTACCGGATGAAATTGATCCGGTATCGTCAGCAGTGAACCGACGAAGAAATCGTCGCAAAAGAAGCGTTGACTCCATCTTTGGTGATGTTCTGCACGACGCGCTGAGGTTGCGGGACATGGGGCACAAGCCTGACGCCGACTTTGTGTACAAGCGGACACAAGAGCGAATGTATGAGGAGGAGTACGGCCACAAGCCTCCTAGCGCGAAGGACCACGCAGCGAAGTATGTTCCATTTCCACCGGATTTAGGTCTTAATCGCCTGATTCCGCTAGAACACATAATCGGTGACGACCCGTGGCCTGCGCGCTCCATCACGGCGCAGAACCCCGTCTGGACGCGGCAGCAGGTTGAGGAGGATCGAGTAAAGCATGGTGGTGCCCAGCTCAAGGAATGGGAGAAGAAGATGTTTGGCCCCCGAGAGGGCTTTGACCCTTGCGGAGAATTCATAGACGCCATGGAGGAGCTAGCATACTGGGAAGAACGTTTTGTAAAGTTTATCCGCGAGGCACCCTTGCCACAGCGCCGAACATTGCCACTTTTACATGAAGTTTATCGGTACATCACCCACAGATTGGTTAGGGCGGAGCGACGCTATCTTGGAACGCGGGATGCGGCCCTGAAAAAGGCCCGTGCGTCGTCTTCCGTGTACAAAATGACGGAAGCCAACATTGAGCGTATCCGGAGTTTGTATTCAGAGACCCACCGCTCCCTCTCGAGTCCCAATTACGATCCTGTTCGCATGAAGAAATCCTTGACCGGCCCTCTTCTACAGATGAGTGAGTCCGAGTTTGAGGAATGGAAGAATGTGCGAAAACATCAAAGAAATCGTCTTGTGGCGGAAATTGTGTGAAGACAGTTTTTTTTTTTTGTTGTTGTGGTGCTTTGCCGTTGCCCTCTCTTTGTTACGAGTCCTTTGAAAGTGATACGGTTTTTTTTTTTTTTTTTTTTTGAGTTCTTTCTGTCTTTTTTTTGCCGAGAACTTTTTTCTTTTTTTATTTCCCTTTTGCGGGCTCTTTTTTTTGTGACTCTCTGCGTGTTCGTGTGTGGGTGACGGGCAAAGAGGAGAGATGCGGCGTGCCTTTGCGCTCCTCCGTCCAACGGCAGTTGTCCGTTGCGTGCAACCGGCGGCCTTTCGCCCGACGCGTGTGCTGCACATTTACCCGCAGCTGGTCCGTCTAATTGTTGCCGGTGGCCTGCTGGTGTTTCAGGCCTTCGTGGTCGCCCACAACCGCGAGGCGCAGAGGCTGAGGGAGGAGGCGGACGGCACAGCCACAGGCGAGAGCTGCAGCACGGCTTTGATGTCATCCTCGGAGGCACTACATATTCTTGGAATGGACGCCAACCTCTGCGTTCCGCTGGGGGAAAAAAAGGACCGTGAGGAGGCAACACGGCGCTTCAATCATCTCTTTGCCATAGCAAAGAACAACAATAATGCGTACCTTCAAGGTAAGTTCAGCGCTGCGTACAGGGTTTGCGTTGACGCGAATTGGGATGCGGACGAAAATTCTTGCAGCAACAGGGGCATCGACTCTTCTGGCACTGGTGGTGAACAAGGGTGATTGCCCCTTTTTTTTTTGTCCTTCAGCTTTTATTATCCTCTTCTGCTGCGTGCGCCGGGACTCCATGTTTGCTCCCGGTGAGCGGCGCCAACCAACGACAGCAACTGATGCTGCCAGGAGAATAGGAGCAGGTGAAAGAGGGAGAGCGCGAAAAGGAAGAATGGGCGTGGCGGAATGAGTCGAGTGGAGGAATTTGAGGCATGGGACTCTTTTTGAACTCTGTTGCTGGCGTGATTTTGGTCTTTGCTCTGTCACCTCAGCGCCACCAGATGCCTCGATTCCCCTCTCCAGGAGGGAATGACGATCGTTTGGCGCTTCACGGCCGGTGCCGTGCGGTTGCAACCGAGTGGCATTGGTGAAGGAAGGGTCTTTCTCGCTCTTTCTGTCTCTTTGCAGTTAAGCAAGTGCACAGACACGGAAACATATTTTTGTGTCATTTTTGCTTCTCACATTTGCTTCCTTTTATATTTTTTTATTTTGTGCTTTTTTTTTCTTTTTAAAAAACCGGCTCCGTTCATCCAAACAGGAACAATGAGCGATGTGAGGCAGGCCATCCTTGACGCCCTGGGTGCTGCCGCGGACGCGAACCCAGACATCCGTCACCATGGTGAGGCACAGTTACAGCGGTTGAAAGAGAGCCCGGAGATCTTTTTTTCAAGTTGCGCGGAGTTGTTTACGGACGCTAGGGTGCCGACTCGGGGACGGCAACTTGTCGGATACCTCCTGAAAAATCATTTGGCGCATCCATCGTGTCTGCAGAACAAGACGCTGCAGGTTGCGGTCATGGAGAGCGCAGTGGTGGACCCGGAGTGCAGCATACGCGCTGTGGCATGCGCCATCATCAGTGCTGCTGTCAGGGAAGCATATTGGCCGGTGCAGCCCGTCGTCAGTTCCCTCACAGGTGTTTTTTCCACACGCAGTGGGGAGTTACACGCCGTTCATGGCGCAATGCGTGCATTGTCGCAGATTGTTGATGATACCGTGCAACTCCTGGACATGCGGCAACTCACTGGTGTTGTTGTGAGTGCTGTTTTGCCCTATCTCAGAACACAACTTGGAGGGCGAGAGGGCCTGGAGGTGCAGCTAAAGGCATTAGATACAGTTTCTGTAGTGCTTGAGCAGGCTGGCTTTGATTGTAGCAGCTTTTCTTACAGCAGTATGCGTCCTTATGTTCTAAATGTTATTGAATCCTGCTTTATGAATCTGCAGAACCCGTCTTCTGCTCAGTTGTCCACCAAGTCTGTGAAGTGTCTTGTTTTGTCACTTGGCTACCACGACCTTATATCTGACGA
>NW_001849577.1:618286-625697 GCF_000209065.1 Trypanosoma cruzi | reverse complement strand
GCACGGGTAAACGATACTGGCGCCAATGATGCGGATGATGATTCCGATGATGACGAAGGGGAAGTTGAAGAATGGAACCTGCGGCGTGTGTCCGCCCTGACGCTTGATTCCATCGCTGAGTATTATGGTGAAAGGATTATTTTTACGGTTTTAACTGTAATTGAGGGTATGATGCAACCAAACAACTCATGGAAGGAGCTGGAAGCCGCTATATTGGCTCTGGGGGCTATCATGGATGGCTGTTTTGACTCCATGACGCCGTATCTGCCTGAAATAAGTACGCGTCTACTTCAGTTGCTTGGGGACCCCTCTGTGCACTTCCTTGTTTGGAATATTTCACTTTGGACGATGACGCAGATTGGAAAGCATATTGTTTCCGTGCCGGAGAAATTGAAAGGCTTTATAACGTGCGTTCTTCAGAAGATGGAAAGTCCCTCGAAGCTTGTGCAGGAGGGTGCCACAGCGGCACTGCAGAAGACCATTGTTCTTTGTGACGAAGGACAGCTTGACAATGAAATTCCTTTCATAATTGACTGCATGGCAAGGTGTCTGCGCGGGTATCAACTCAAGAATCGTGTGTTGCTGCTTGAAACTCTGGAAACATTCTGTGAGGCGATGGGAGAACAACTGCGCGTTAGGCCGGACTCTGTGGAACTGCTGATGGCACCCCTCGGTGAGATTTGGGGCAGCACTCCCAACGATAGCCCGCTTCTTTTCTCCTTGTTCAAATGCATCTCTGGTGTCTGCAGGGCAATTGGTGCAGCTGTGCAGCCGGAGTTGGCTAAAAACCTTTTCGAACGCTCTTACTGTTTACTTGTCATGCATGTGCAGGCACGCACTGAAGCTCGACGGACGAATCAAGATCCACCGGAGTATGAGTTTCTTGTGACAGCTGCAGATCTTTTATCCGGGCTATTTGATGCACTTGGCACTGGTTTGGGACCACTCGTCATGCAGTGCCATCCGCCACTTGTTTCCACAGTGCTGGAGGCTCTCCGAGACGAAAATGCAGAGGTGCGTCAGAGTGGCTTTTCACTTCTTGGCGACTTGTCAAAGGTCTGTCCTGTCACCGTGCAGGGCGAACTGGAACGTGTGGTGAAGGCGGCATTGGAAAACCTGGCGGTTCTAGATGAAAACACATATGGTGTCATTAGCAATATCGGGTGGTGTATGTGCAATTTATTAGAGAATCAAATGGATATTGATAATTTGTCCACGCTGGACGCAGCGAACGGAATGCCACAGCTGTTTGCGGCGATGGCCCGTATTCTTGGAACCGTCTCCCACGCGGCTGATATGCGCAACATGGCGGAGAACTTGTGTATCTGTCTTGGCCTGATGCTCTACGCCGATCCCGGGGTGGAGTCTCAGTCCGGCTGCCAAGTCTCCCTTTTTGCCGACGCGTTTTGTTCGTACATGCGGAATGTGAAGGATGTGCCTCACAAGGAGCAGGCGGTGAGCGGCTTTTTGATGGCCGTGCGGCAACAGTTACCGTTTGTGGTGCTTCGCCTCCATCTCTTTTTTGACCTCGCCCTCTCGCTTGCGTCGTGTCGTGCCGACGTCAAGCGGGCGATGGGGGAGTTGCTGCAGGCGGCGAGGGCACACGCTGGCGCCCGGTGGACGCAGCAAATGGCAGAGTACAGCGAGCAGCTCCGAACACGTCTCTACCACGTCTACGGCATCCAGTGAGACGGCTGGAGGCAGACGCACAAACGCAACAGGGGATGAATCGAATAAATGAGGAGGACAAAAAATCGAAAAAAAAAAAAAAAAGAAGATAATTTGTTTTATCCAAATAAAATAAAAAAATCCGCACAAAACATATGGAAGAAAACGGAAAAACAAAAAGGCCGAGGTGCATGCAAGAAGGCAGAGAGGGAGAGAGGTGTGTGTGTGTGTTTGTGTGTGCGGTGCCAGAGCAGTAAAAAAGAATTTCTGTAAGAGGATAAAAGGGAGCGAAAAAAGGCTTTGGGATGAAGAGTTGTAATGAATGAGAGGAGCCGCAGAGGAGCAACGAGAATGCTTCAGGATGACTTAAAATATTTTTTTTTGACTTGTGGGGGATGTGTCTGCGCAGGCGTGATGCTGTCCGTCAGCTTGGCTCTTTCTCTTTTTGCCGTTTTTTTTTTTTTTTTGGTGTTTGTGTGTCTTTTTTTAATTACTTTGTTTGCGCCATCAATTCTTCATGACAAGATCGCTTAGGGGGGAGAGAGAGGGGGAGTGAACGGGGGTGTGTCCTCAGAGGCGTGGGGGGCCGCCACCCAATGGCCCGTGACCGCATGGCCGAGTTCATCTCCCTGGTTCCGCACCGTGGGCGGGGGGTGGCCTCGCACGGCAACATCCACGGCGGCAACGGCAATAACGGCTGCGAGGGAACTGAACGCAGCGCCATGTGGCTGCCAATTGACGATGAAACGCGACCCATTTTCACGTCACTTTCTAAAATACGGCAGCAGGTGGAGGCACTGGAGGCGCTGCACGTAGAGCAACTGGTGGAGATGTGCGCAAGGAAGCGGGAGGCCGTACACGATGCGGTGGAAAAGATTTGTTCCGAGTGCCACTCCTCTCGGGAAATGATTCACAAGTACAATCGCGCCACCAAGCAGCTGGCAGAGGGAGTAAACACCAACCGTCGGCCCATAAACACGGCGGAGCTGCGTATGCGACAGAACATTGCCATGTTTATGGAGTGTCAACTGATGCAAAATGTACGCAACATGTGGATGGAACGGAAGGCTCAAGAAGAACGTTTGGTTGATGCTACTGCAAGGCGTCTCAAGGCGCGTTTTGGGGTTGTTGAGAATAGCGTTGATGAGAATTTCAATCGGGGTGAGATGACTGTTGAACACTCCCTTGAGATTGCGCGACGGCTTGTGGCGACAGGCAATGAGGATCGGTCGTTTTCCCTGGCACGGGATGAACTGGAGCGGGTGACGCGCACACGAGATGCTGTATTGGAGCTTGAGCAGGATATGCAGGATCTCCTGCAACTTTTTAGTGATCTGCAACTTCTTTTGCAAGGACAGCATGAGCAGCTTATATTGATTCAGCAGAATGTCGAGGAGAGTTGTCAGAATCTTGTGGCTTCTGCAGAACATCTTCAGGCGGCAAAGCAACACAAGAAAAAATCTTGCTGTGTGCTCCAGTAGTATTGGTGGGGGATGCTTGTTTAATGTAATGTCGGTATTGAAAATGACAAAATAATACCATGAACTTCAGTGCAAGTGTGTGTGTGTGTGTGTTAGTGGTGCGAGTTGGGGGTGCTATTCGCCACTTTAGCCGCCTGTGCTCTGTGAGTGAGGAAAGACGGGAGGCGAATAGGTGGAGGGAGAAGTACGTATTGGAGGAGTGAGGGAAAAAAGACCCTTTTTTTATGCTGGCAATAAATAATTTGGTTTTGTACTTTTGTATCGATCGTGTTTGAAAAGGCTGACGCTCTGTGGGAGGCGAAGAGAGCCACGCACTTTTTCTCTATATTTTTATTCAGGCGCATTGCTGCTTGCGTACACACTGTGGTTGCGGTTCCCACGTCCGAAGTGAAGGTAACCGCTGCTGCTACTATTGCTGTTGGCTTCATTGTTCCCATGTTCCTTTGGACTCTCCGTCTCTTGCAGTGGACCGTGCGGAGAGGGGGGAGAAGTGCCCGTCAAAAGAGGGTGACTTTTTGTGCCTGCGTGTCACACTTTTTTATCTATCGTCTTATTTTATTTTTATCTTTTTAACCTTTCATGATACGAATGGATCGGTCTGTGTGCGTACGTATAAACACACCGATAGGGATAAGGATAGAGATAGGGAGGGAGAGAGTTGGAAAGGCAAGCAAATGACGTCTGACATAACTTTTATTACGCGGCAAAATTTTACCGAAGTTTTTCCTCACTTTGTGAGGGATCTTAGCGAGGCAAACTTTACGGCCGTCGATCTTGAGTTTACCGGCATTGACCGCGAGTCCAATTCCGATTTTCTTAGGCTGCCCGAGGAGGCTTTTTTGCAGAAGATGGCAGCAGCACGTCTGTTTAGTCCATTGCAGATTGGATTTAGTATGTTTCGCGGTGATACCGACCTGGAAGGCAACTCCGGTGGGAATACGCCGGGCGCGGGCGTCAATTCTCAATCTTACCGCGACGCAATGGGCTGGGAAGCAAAATCCTTTTGTCCTTGTGGATTGATGGGACCGATGCTCAAGCAGATAATTGAGTCGTGGGTTTCCAAGGGACAGGTGGACCCCAATGAAGTGGCGGAGCTCGAAAAGAGACGGCGGGAGGCGGAGAATATCTGCGGGAGCGTTGCAGAATCCAATTCCGTCTACGAACGGTTGCGTGCGCACCAAACACTGAATGAGATCAACACAGTTATTGCAATGGCGCAGCGGTGGAAGGGATACGCTGAGAGGAAGAAGCGGCACGTAGCTGTCCGTAACTACTCTTGCTACTTGTTTCCCGCTCCAGAGAAGGACGAGGGGGATCGAACGGTCACAATATCCTCAGAAACGGCGGTGTTCTTGTTGAAGAACGCCATGGACCTTAACAGATGGGTGACGGAAGGCCTGTTTTTTGTGTCCTTTGACGAGTACGCCAAGGCACAGCAGGGAGCCTTGTGCATTCCGTTTGCTGCGGACCGCTTGATTGAACAGGGGGGAAGAGTAGCGGCCTTGTATAGGTGGATAAATGCATTGCCGCTCACTGAGCTAAGAGTCCAGCTTTCTGCGGTGCTCAAAAACATTCTTTCTTTTCTGAAGCAGGCCGAAGTGGGGGACTCCGTGGAGCTGAACATTCCGTTTATGAAGGCACCGTGGTTTGCGGAATTTGAAAATCACATGCGAGTGTTGGGGCTGCACTTTTCGCGGAGGACGATTACAAGGGTCCCATCATCAGGTGATGAAGGCGTGCCCATTGAGAAGGACCCTCGTTACTTTGGCACACGTCTGCTGGAGGCACTTGTGACGGCGACGCGATGCTGGAAAAAGATTCTGGTGATACACAATGGTCTCTCCGACTTGGCATTTCTCTGTGCCGCCATGCACCAGCCGCCGCCGGAGACACTGGGCGAATTTAAACGTACAATTCGAGAGATGTTTCCGTTTTTTTTTGACACACGGACGTTGACGTGTGCTCCCTCCTTGCAGAACATTGGCATATTAACGGCAACACTCAAGAAAACTTATTTTACTCTCCTAAAGAGAAACAAGAGGATTCAGCTTCATTGCCCCTCATCGTTTGAGGTGGCGGAGCAGAGTGAGATGAAGGAGCATGACGCTGTCATTGACGCGTTCATGACGGGATCGCTTTTTTTGTTTGCACAGGAGGAACTCGCCCAGGTGGGCTCGAATTTTCGACGACTGCGCGGCATCACTCCCATTTATGGCTGCGTGTTTAGTGTGAACTTTGAGGATGAGGCCGCCGATTGCATCGTGCACCCTCCTTCTGCCCCCATCTATTTGGTACAACGCCCCTCCCACATGTCTCTGAACATGGAGACACTGCGGAGCAAACTGTCTGCCGTGGCGGAGGGTGTTGCCTTCATATTCAATGGTGATTATTGCCTTGTAAAAATTTGCGACAAAACAGTTAAAAAGGAGGTCAAGGAACATATTGAGGTCGTGATCAGGCAATGGTGTGAAAGCCTCAGTATGGGGTTCAAACCCCTGGATGTGGCATCGTGCGTCCGCGCTCATAACATCAGTTACGTGAGTGAAATGGAGGGGCCTCTGTTGGTTCCTCATTAGCCGTTGTTGACTTGTTGGCTTGCTTCTTTTTTCCCCGTTTTTTTTTTCTTTTTTTTTTTTTTTTTTTTGAGGGGAATGGCGCTTTATATTTATTTTATTTTTTGAGAAAGAACTTTTGAAAGTGATTTTAGGCATAAATATTTTTTTATCTTTATTGCGCCGTCTGCAGGCGTTTGACTGGCGATTGGTGATCCCTGGAACATGACGACAGGAGAGAAGGAAACACGAAGGGAAAAAGAGAGAGAGAGGGAGGATGTGTCTGTGGGGGTGTAACAGGGCGTTGAAGGGGAGGCGGCGCGGGTGTGTGTGTTTGTGTTTTTCTGTATTGTGGGCGTCTTCACGTGCTGTTGCTTTGGCTGATGGGCTGCGTTTGGTTTCTCGATCGTCATGACACCGCGGCGCTGCCTTTTTTTGGGGGGTGTGTGGCGGTGGCCAATTTGAGTTCGTCGGGCGTCTTTTCTATTTCCCGCTGTTTCTTCCTTTTTTCCCTCCCCGCATGCACTCAGAGGAGTGTTACTTTGTGGAGCAAAACACGCCAACGAAGACGACGATGACCTTAAATAACAAACAGAATGGCCATAAAGAAAATGCATGCACCGCGTACCCCTTTAAGGTGAAGCGCGAGATGTATCGCGAGCAGAGACAGCGTCTTGCAGCCGCGTTGCGTTCAAGCAAAGATGCGACGCATGCAGCATTTCTTCAGGGTGGGTCGGAGGTTCCGGTGAACTCGTCGGATATCAACTACCTCTTTTGGCAGGAGAGTTACTTTGCGTACCTGTTTGGCTGCGATATTCCTGACAGTTTTGGTGCTGTTCTCGCCGATGGCAAGGGCCTTCTTTTCATCCCTCGCTACCCCATTTCCTACGCCGTCTGGATGGGTGAGTTGCCCACTCCAGAGACCGTGAAGCTTGCCACAGGATTGGAAGAAGTGTATTACGCCGACGAGATTGAAGCTGCGCTCACCTCAAAAGGTGTACAAACCGTTGAAGTCTTGGATGGTGTAAACTCGGACAGTGGTCTTCACGTTCTCACGGCAAAGCTGCCAGAAGGGTCCAAGGTGAAGATCTCTAACAAATGGCTATTTGGCGTACTTACCCAACAGCGTTGCCACAAGACAGACCTCGAGGCGGAGCTTTTGCAGTATGTGTGCAGAGTCTCTAGCGAGGCACATATTCATGTAATGCAACACTGCAAACCTGGTATGTCGCAACATCACCTTGAATCCACCTTTTTGCACTATGTATATTACCACGGTGGCTGTCGCAAAGTGGCATACACCTGCATCTGTGGCACCGGTCACCATGGGGCTGTTCTGCACTATCCGAACAATGATGCCCCCATTGAGGACGGGTCAATGGCACTTCTTGATATGGGTGGCCATTACATGGGCTATGCAAGCGATATTACATGCTCCTTTCCCGTTAATGGTAAGTTTACTGAAGATCAACGAATAATCTACAATGCTGTGCTGGACGCCCATGACTCCGTAATGAGGCAGTTGAAACCAGGCGTGAACTGGGTCGACATGCACAAACTGGCTCTGCGTGTGATGTGCGAACACCTTGTGCGGGCCGGTATTCTTTTGGGGGATTTGGATACCATTATGAGAAAACGTGTTATGGGTCTTTTTCAACCGGGTGAGATTGCACTTGTTGCGAAGGTGTGCAAGCAAAGGCTTTTTTTTGG
>NW_001849577.1:597498-618186 GCF_000209065.1 Trypanosoma cruzi | reverse complement strand
CCAGAACCCGGAGTTCAAGCCCCACCTCAATGAGGCCAAGCTGCGCTCTTTGTGGAACTTTGGCGGAGTGCGCATTGAAAGCGACGTTCTCATCACGGAGACGGGTGCAATCAACATGACACTCGTCCCCCGCACCGTCGAGGAGGTTGAAAAGACAATGGCTGGTGCCCCGTTCTCGCGGGAGCCTGAAGTATTCAACCACTGAGGGGATTTGATGCACAAGGTATATTTATATTTATTTATATATATGATAGTTATTATTATTATTATTATTATTATTATTATTTTTGTTTATATTTTGTCAACAATTCGAAAACGAAGACATTTATAATGTTTGTGGAAGTAAAATTCAGGACTGAAAGCGGGGAAAAGGGGGCGGGGTTGTTGTTGGTGGTGAGTGAGGTAACTGGAGCGAGGGGAGAGGGGAAGCAAAGTAGGGAGGTCTCGTCTAAAGGAGAGAAAGGTGTTGGTGGTTGAAACGAGGGGCACAAAAGCATGCATTAACTTTTTTTTTATGTTTTATTGGTATATATATATATATATATATATATATATGTTACTTGAACTGCTCGTACTGTGGCGACGTAATTGTGAACATCGTTTTGCTTTCGTGCATGCATTTGCTTTTCCTATGCGGGCCACCGCATTTCTTTTTTTTTTGCGCATATATATAAATATATACATGTTGCCTGCAATATTTGCCTTGATAGGCTTCTGGTGATGATGAGGAGGGCAAAGAAGCAACAGTTTGGCGGCACCAAGTCCAAGGCCACCACTGTTGTAGGTGTGGCATCTGCAACTGCCGGGTGCAGGGGCGGAAGAGTTGTTGTGGAGCCCAAGGGCGAGTCTGAAATTGCGGACATCTTTGCTGCCATGCGGGAGAAGCTGCATCGAGACGGTTGCCGCAGCCGAATTGGTGGCGACCCTATTCAGCGGCGCAAAGATGTTAAAACTGCCTCCCAGTGTGTCAGCGACGGCTTGTATCACGCACCGGAGAAGACGCTGGAGTTGAGTGATTCGGCATTCTTTGATGTGGCCTCGCAGCGACAACAGAAGAAGAGGAAGGCCAACGCATCCACTGCCACCGAATTTCCAGAGGAGGTGCTACGACGTGAGGGTGTGGATCGCATTGTCACTCTGGAGGAGCTGCGAGGTATCACGTCGTCGAACCCCAAAGCAGGCACGACCGCCAATTGCCCTTTTGACTGCGATTGTTGCTTCTGAAGAAAACCTTTGGAAAAAAAGTGTTTTTTTTTGTCGTTCTTTGTTGGGACGCGGCTACACAGTAAGTTCAAGGCCGCTGTTGTGACTAGCCGGCTGGATTTCTCGGTTAAGTTTTGTACGGTACAATATCTTTTCCATTTCTTTACAAAACGGTGACTGCGCAATGCAAACGTATTGCCTGTGAATTTGGGATTTATTTATTTATTTATTTTTTGACTGTTTTTCTTTGGAATTATTTCTTTCTTCCCTTTTTAAAAAAATTCTCTCCATTTCTCTCCCTTTTTGTCTCTCTCTCTCTCTCTGCCTCTATGTGTGTGGCGGCTCTGCATTCAAACGTGCAATTTGGTGCATTGGCTGCTGGGGTGGGTGGGAGATAAATGAGTCAAGGAGGAACGGGGTACAGATACCACGTACGCATCTCACATTAAGAGTAAGGGAGAAGGGAAGGGGAAGGAGCATATATAAGCGGTCTAGCAAAGAAGCGAGTCTACATAGAATTTTGCGTGTTTGGCTTTTTCATTTACACGCAAGGCTCCTCCGTATGCAATGGAGACTTCACGGTCTCTTCGCTGTGCGCCAACACGCCGTTCACTTAAATTTCATGCAGGTGCCCACGCCCAGCATTTTATCCTCTTTGATCCTTCCATCAGCAAGCACGACCGTATGATTCTTTATATGGAGCTGTTTGCCTTTATACAACATTTTATTGATACTGAGGCCATTCCACACTTCACACCTTCAAGGTATTTACCTGAAGAATACGTTGAGCTTCGCGTTTTGACAGACCCGCGTCATCCTGCATACGGACAGATCGGTCTTTTTGCAAAGAATACAATCCCTGCCAACACAGTCGTGACACCCTATAGCGGATATATCGAAATTTTCAGTACCTCCTGCAGCTCTAGAACCTACACGATGGGCTTTGGTTCCTTTGGAGATGAATATGCTTTGGACGCCGAGTTTGTTGGCAATTACGGCCGTTTTGCAAATGACCCTCGAGGGGTTGAGGGGCTTGTGGCGAATCTCACCGCGGAGAGTCGGTTCACGCCGCGGGGAGAGGCGTACACGGCATTGGTTTCCAGGCGAATTATTAACAAGGGCGAGGAGATTCTGATGTCATACGGTAAAGCGCATAGTCTCACGCCCAGTCCGTGGGTGGGATTAAAAGGAGAACTTCTTACGCGCCAGCGGGCTGGTGGCATCGTCCCCTTTCCGCAACTTATGAGCAAAAGGAGAAACGGTTTGATTCCTCATCTAGAATTGGCCCCAGTGAGAAGGAATTTAAACTCTCTTGCCTCACTTGGGGGTCATGATGATACCGCACGGATTTATCATAAATGGCTACAGAAATCAGTTGATGTCTCGGGCGCCCATTCACCTGCCGAAAATGAGAATACAGAGATGGTGCTACTGTGGGAGTGTCCACAGTGTGGAATGTGGAGCATTGGAAGCCCCACACCTGTGAGTATTAATCACTGCTTCTTATGCCGTTCACCTCGACTTCAGCGGGCTCGCATGGTGGCAGTTTGTTGCTCCCCTTCATTGTCACGTGAGGACGTGTTGGCGTCGGTGATTCGAGGTGTGTCGTCCGTGCCGTCGTCCCCGCTGGGCGAGCAGCCGCCGGATTTGCCCTTTTCAACGGCAATTGAGGATGGAACCGGCGCGTTGGGAACGTACATCGCCTCGTCATCAGAGGGAATTTGTGTCAAAAGCAACCAGAAGGGCAGCGGCAGTAGTGATGCGAGTGGAAGCGCCACAAAACAAATATTAACGTTCCCATTTGGCTCGGAAGCCGTGAGTTGGCCCCTCAACGTCCCGTTTCTCCCCTGGCAGGTGTGGGATTCCGCGGTTCCGCTCTCGGCCATTAGAAAGCACTCCAGATTTGAGACGCACGTAAGCATCTTTTTGTATGCCGTCAATACCGCAAGTGAGGAAGAGCATCGGCCAATGGGTAGTGAGGGTAAGCGGGGCAGAGAGGAGGGCGAGGCAAGAGAACAACACCAACAACGAACTCAACTGCATCAGAGAGGACGAAGGCCACGAGTGCGGCGAAAAAAAGAAGAGTTGTGGCAAAAAGAGGAACTACTACCAAGCAGTGTGCAGGATCAAGCTGAGGCGATAACAGCATCGAATCCAACGAGGAAATGTTTAGGCGAAACGAAAACTGCGGAGAGCAGTAACGCCACGGATTACCTCTTTTACATTAGTAGCTCTTCTTTGTGTGGCGAGAATCAGTATGACGACACTGACGACAATAGCGAGGATGCTGCCGTTCATTCCGCGTCTCAGTCATTATTGAAGGGCGTTGTTCGTCGGGTTTTTGCTGGCAAGTCGTACCAAAGCGGTGAGGTGGTGGCCGCTGTGGGTGGGCTGATTGTGCCCACGTCTGACGGACGACGGCGACCCGATAGCTCTGTATTGGAGATACCAATGAAGTATTTTTTACCGGCACGGGTTCGTCGTAAGCTGCGCGGCATGCAAAATGATGGCAGAGGGCCAACAAATAGTGAGATGGACGTGGAAGAGGCAATGACACTTTCTGACCTTCTTCGGCGCCTCGAGGGCCTTTCACTGATTGTAACGAATGAGCTGATGTTCTGTCCTTGTCTTGTCCTGCGAGACGAGGAGGAGAAGGATGATAAGCATGCATGCACGGATGGCATTGAACAAGAGGGAAATAGCTTTTCCAAGCGTCACCCGTTGATTGGAACATGCAATGTGAGTTTTGTTTTGACAATGGATGCCCTTGGGTCTCCGTACGTCGCTGCGGTCGCTTTGAAAGACATCAACACCTTTGAACCGTTGCTGGCCTGTGTTGGCTCCTGAAAGTGGGTGGACCCTCCACCAGGTGCTTTTCCAAGAATCTTATTTATCTTTGTGTTTACATATGTACGGGTGTACATTTTGTCATTTGGGTGCTTATATGCTGCCTACAAGAAATGTTGTCTTTAACACTTTTTTTTGGTTTGTATTGTTTTCAAATCAATTTGATTTTTGTCTTGCCGGATTTCCGGTTTTGCGTGCTGCTTCTTCTTTATTCTTGTTGTTGTCTCTATCTCGAGAGGGAGGAAGTGACATGGTGGAGGAGCCGCCGCCCCAGCTGCCCATTGGCGACCGTGGCTATCTTGCGTGTCGTCAGTGCCGCCTCATTTTGACGGAGACGCAGTTTATTCGTGACGGGTGTTCCGTGTGTGGCACGGGGCCTGTTAGCCGCGATGAGCTGCACGATGTCACTACCGCCGACTTTTCGAACTTTGTCGGTCTCATTGCACCGGAGAAGTCGTGGGTTGCGCGGATGATCGGCAGGACGGGATGCCCAAATGGCGTCTTCGCTGCCATGCTCAACGACGAGGACGAGGAGGAGATCGACAGCAACAATGACGGCGATGATGGCGCCGCCGAGGAAGACGACAACGAGGAGGAGGTGGGGGTGGGGGACGAGCACACAGACGGAGGCGGGGGGCACAGAGACGACACCCCGCCAGGCAGCAGACCGGCGATGCCGGTCATGACGGATGAGGAATTTTTGGCCACCGAGAAATAACGGGGGAGGGAGTGCGGAAAAACAAAACACGCAAAAAAGGAAAGGAATCATCAGCTGTCAAATGGTCGACTCTGTGCGTTTTTTTTTTTTTTCTTTTTAGAAGGCTCTTATTTAAGAACAGCCTCTGGCCCTTTTTTTTTTTTGTTGGTGGTGGTGGTGGTGGTGAGGTTATTTTTTTGTTTTTCTGACTCTTTTTCACCTTCCTGTTTCTTTTTTTTTTTTTTTTTTTCTGTTTTTCCTGTCGACGCAGCAAAATATCCCCAGCTACAGCGGCGAAGATCCATGGCCAGCGCGCGGAGTCCGGTGTTGCCGCATCTGGACTTCAGGCCGCAGTCCGCAGAAGGACGGGCGCCCGGTGTGACGGATCAGGCGGCGTACAACGAACTCGTCGCCAACTACACCACTCTCAAGGCAAAGGTGAACACCGTGCTGGCAAAAAATGTGGACATCATTCGTCACAGCCCTGTCGTTGACCTCACGCGGAATTACGTTGGTGCCGCGGGTCTTCAGGCCATGACGAGCCTTCTCGCGAAAAACGACAAGCTTCAGGAGCTGCACTTACCGGGCAGTGGACTCAACAACGACGCCGTCGTCTTTTTCTGCCGGGCGATGGTGAAGCACCCACGCCTTACAAGTTTGGACTTCTCATGTAACAACATCTCTCTTGCCGCTGGCCTCGCGCTTATTTCTTTGTTGCAGCAGAACAAAAATGTGGTTCACATTGATATGAGTGAGACGCAGGTGCCGGACGCCGTAATGAAGAAGATTCAGCTTGGCCTTCAGCGGAACAAATTACTTGCCGCTCGGGCTGCGGCAACATCGCCCGATGCAGCAGACGATACAACATCGGTGACACGCAGCACCGAGGGAGGCTTTTGTTCTACCATTCGTGAGACGGTTCGAAAGGTGGAGTGGGAGCGTCGGGAGGAGGAGGCACTTCATCGCCTGAGAGAAATTACTCACTCCGCAGCAGCCGAAACAGGCAATGATCGCAGATTTGTTCCACTTCCAGACAGAGAATCTGGTTGGCGGCTGATAGAGGTCGCTATTCTGTCTCCACCCTTTCTCTTTGAGTCAGAGCTGTCGTTGCTCATAAAGAAAGTCTTTCCACGCCTCAACGAGGAGCTTCGGAGCTCCAAGGTGCATCTTCTGCCCCTTTTGGACCCACCAGATGGACCTGCTGGAACTTATCTTAAGCATCTGCGCTTTGCCATTGCGGCGGATGTCTTGCGAAATGTGGAGAAGTCTCGGATGGTGACAATTGAATTGATTGGAGACCGTGCCGGCGAATATCAACAGCTGCCATCAAATGAGATTATGAAACGTCCGCAACTGTTGCAGTCCATGCGTCGACAGGATGGAGCGGCAAAATTAATTCGTGCGGAGAGTAAATGGGCGCCGCCGTTATCACCAGTTCTTCAATCAGCGCATGAGTTGGCAACGGCACTGTCAAACTGGATCATTGTTGCCACTCGTAAGGAGACACGCCGGACCGGAGTGCCGCCCTCACTTGCCCCGCTGCTTACAGAAGAGCCAAACGTGGAGCACCCGGATTACCTTCAGTCACAAATCCGACGGACTGTCACAGTTGGCTCCGATGTGGTGTGTGGAACGCAGACCATTGAGTGCGACGCCTCACTGAAGGCGAAAAAATGGCGTGAGCATCAGATCTTTCGTGAGAATTTACTGGAGACGGCCCCGGTACAGGAGCTGGTTATCCGCAACTACAACGCTACTTTTGATTTCTGCAGTGAGGATGGTCAGGTGCACTTTAAAAATCTGGACGAGTTTGTAGAGGCCATTTACAAGCGCATCTTTCTCATCATGATTGCGCACTTTCCACCCTGTCACGACAGCCATCCAGCGCACTACCAGGGCTACAACGTGGAGAAGTTTGCGGCGAAGAAGTTAGGGTTGTATCAAAAGCCCTTGCATGATTTGCTGCGGGCATGTGTGGAACATTCTTTTGTGAAAAAGAGCATCACCGACCGTCTGAACTTGTATATTATCACGCCACCCAGCAGAAATGTCTTCGTTCTGCACGGATCGGAGCCCGTGCCGGTGACCGCACTGATTGGATCATTCACGTCACGTCTCTTGGCAAAGGAACAGCAAAAGTTCCGTATTGCGTTTCACACGACACACGCAACGTCTCTCACTGAGGAACCAAACGAATTGCGTGAAATTATATGCCACGTCATTCTTCAATTATTTCCAGAGCAGGAAATTTACAGACGGGCGATTGCGGAGGTCGACATTGTGCGCCTTCAACAAATGTTTGTGGATTTACTGACGGATAAAATCAAATCCACTGAGACGTTTAAGAGGGGGGGCGGAGGTGGAGGAGAAAACCAGATTACTGTGGTGATTCTGGATGGAATGGATTCTGTCCTTCCCACTGTGTGTCCCTGTAACGCACTGCGACTCTCTGAGGATACGGGGAAGGACATATGGGGAACACCAGCGCCACCGGCCCAGCAATCAGCAAGGTATGGATATATTCCAGTTTGCCTTTCGCGTAATTTACGTCTTGTCTTGGGCTGTGCAACAAATTCAGATATGCATCATCAGCTAGGATCACGTGGGCCGGACAGCGCCGAGCTTCTCTCACTGGGCCCCATAACACCGAATGATTTTGACGAAATGCTCCATCCAGACATGCTGTCAAAGATTGGTGCAACACTGTCTGACGATGATTTTATAGTCATTCGCAAGAAGGAAGAAGCCCTTTGCCCAGAATACATTATGTTAGTTTTGGACACACTTCGTAGCTTGAATGAGGTGCCTGGGATCGAGACGCATTCCGTTGTGACGTCTCTACCGGGCACTGTGAAGGGGATGGTTCAACTGAAATACAACAACTTGCAACAGACATTTGGCACCGCACTCGTTCGAAAGTGCACACGACTACTTTTGTCTTCTAGATGGGGTATTTATGAGCCGCAGTTGCGCCTGATGTTGCAGCTCACTCAACGGCGATTTAATCAACTGCTCCGTATGATGCGTCCCCTGTTGGGGTATGGAACATTGTTCTCTCTTGGTATTAAAGAAGGAAACGCCTTGCTTTCCCGTATTTGTATTCGCTCTCGTGAGTTTCGTGCATTACTCGAGCAGGAGGACCTTCAGGAGGAGGGAAGTGAAGTGGACCAGAAGTTGTGGCACGAAATGCTGGCGCACCTTTATCTCAATGTGGTGCATGATGTAATTGGACGAGAGAAGACTCCACCAATTTTTGGTCTAATCTCGACGAACCCATATGAACGCATTTCGGTGAAGGAGCTGCCGTACCATGCGGTGAAGGCACATGCATGGCATATTTTGTTTCGTTTTATCTTGTCTATGTCATTTTTGATGATTGTTTACCGCAACAGACTCGGTTATCACCTTGTGCGGGAGCTTATTGTTGCTTTCAATACACTTTATGAGATGTATGAGATGGGCGAATTTCCAGAGAATAATGGTGCTACGCATGGTGAAAAACCCCCCGCACTGTTGCGTTTACGGGAATACATTTACTTTTTGCGGGAGTACAACGCGCGGCTTACGGAATTTCCGCATCTTGTCATACAAACGGCGGTTGAGAGCGCAGCAAGGTATAACTTTGTTGGGAGTGATGCAAAGGAATATGTCACACGCAAGATGAGCTATCATGCCCCCATTGTTCAGCGTCGCACTGTGTTTTTTGAGATTTTAGCGGGTGCTAAAACGGTGATTCACCACGGCGCAATCACAACCTGTTTATTTTCACCCAAGGGAAATCGCATCACCACTGGCAGTGTGGACCGGAGTGTCTGCAGGGTAAGCCCAGTGACAGGTGCTGTCGCAGCCCAGTTACGACAGGCACCAACAAGGGTGGAGGAAATTCTCTACTGTGAAACTGGCGCCTACCACGCCGTTATTTGTTACGACCGCACCCTTCTCATTTATGACAGCGCACAGATGAAGCTTTTGTCACGGTGTGACGGAGGAATATTTGGGGCACCACTGTCATCTGTTGCCTTTTCTGCACGCGGGCGCTTTTATTTGGTGGCGACGGAGGACCTCCACCTTCGGGTGTTTGAAACGGAAAAAGGTCGACTGCTGTTGCATGTGGACCAGCGCCAATTTCTTCATGGGTATTGTGACGGTGTTGATATAAATCTTCTTCGCGGATATTCTTGCGTGATACCGCACAGAATTGAGGACGATGTATTTCATTCCACATGCCATAATGTTCTGATAAAGTGGCAATTCTCACCGACACGAGACGAGTTTGCTTCCGAGACGCGTTTGGGTGTCTCCTTTACGGTTAGTTCGGGAAAGGCGGTCCTGATCGGCACGCACCTGCTGCTTCACCCCATCCCTTTTCCGGCACCAGCGAGCGGGCGGCGGGCGCCCCCACGTTTTGTGCATCTCCACAGTCTATTGACAGGGCGGGAGATGGCGGTACTGACGAGCCCTTGTAGTCAACTGTTTTATCAATTGTCTGCGAATGAGAGGCTACTCGCGAGTGCACTGGACGATGGATCTGTGGCCATCCATCAACTTTGCTGGACAAGCCTCCAAAAGGAAGACGGGGATATGATCGCGATCCCACCGGTCATGGAGCTTGCAGCCTACCGTGAGTCGCCCGTGGCAACTGTGAGGGCACTGCGGTTTCGTGGAGATTGCAAAGCTCTCTTTGCTTTGGGCAACAGCTTTGAAATGAAGTTCTGGGCGTTACCGCAGCGTTTGCTGGACGGTGGTGGGGATAATGTCTCCGATACCGATGTTTCTTATTCGGTGGAGGCCGATGATGCCAGTAGAGAAGAAGAAAAGGAACTTGTGGAGGGCGTGGCTGACGGTGAGTTCATTCTAGAGCCCGCAGATGTCGCGTCGTGGGATGTTGTACAGGTGCCGAATACTAAAGATGCAGAGGTGATCTTTGGTGACTCTTCCGGGCGCCTGACGATGTTACGATTGTGGAGCCCGCTGATGTAAATGAGAGAAAAAAGGCGGAGAGGAAATAAAGAAAGAAGAAAAAAAAAAAACACATTTGGGTGGCTTGGAGGGAGCTGCTGGACAACAAGCAATGTATAGAGAAAGAACATGGGTATATATATATGTGTTTGTACGAGGCTATCTCCGGCATTTGCCGCTATTTTATGGGAGGCGGTGGTGTCTGTAGAAGAAAAAATCGATTACCTTCCTTCCGTCTCTCCACACCACCCATTAAGATATACATATATGTATACATATTTTTTCTTGCGGAATTGTGGATCCCATCGCGGCATTTACTTTGATTTTTTTCTTTTTCTTTGTAGGAATAGGGGACCGGGCTTCATTCAGGCGCATATATTGCAGCTTGATTTTTTTTTTTTTTTTTTTTTGTAGTTAATTTTGTTGGTTTCCGTGCGGTTACTTGACGAGGGTGGAGGTTCGGCACGGGGGTGGATGAGCGCTCCCGCGATTCGCCACGGCGGCCCATCAGGGCGTCTCCCGACACGACAGGGAAACCACTTTATGCTTACGGCAGAGCCTCCAGGGCGGTCATTTGCCACTTCCGCAACTACTCCAAATGTCCCTAAAACGAGCCTGCCGTCGTACCCCGGCATGCACCACTTGTACTCGCGACCCTTTCGAGGCGAGCCGCAATTTTTAGGTGTCTCCTCCTCTTCCCACATCTTGCCGTCTGCGTTGCATGGCCAGGAGGATCGGCGGTGGAACTCGATGCGGTCACATTCTCACCGTCCACCGTTGCTGAGCTTGCGAGGAAGACCGCCGCAGCTGCAACCGCTTTTGGCCCCAAGCGCGCCGGCAATCGGTTTTGCTCGTCAGGTCTCGTCCACTAGCGAAATGCAGACGTCAAGAACGTCAGACCACCAGTCTCCAATCCCGTTGCGCAACTTTGGCAACACGTGCTACATGAATGCAACCATACAATGTATCCTGCATTCTCCGTGGCTTTTCTCAAGTTTAGCAGAGGCACATGCATGGTCAAAGCGGCGTCTGGCGACTTCGGCTCTGTTGGAGTTGGGCGCAGCAAGGGTTGATGCTCCCGGGCAGCTGCTTCTCACCGTCAAGGGCGAGGCGGCAAAATTCAACGCGGAGTTTCAGGACAATGGCCAGTCGGATGCTCATGAATTTCTTCGGACATTTCTCTTTGTAGTGCACAGTGAAATAAACACCAGTGGTGGGCATAATACACCGTATGAGGAGCTCAAGGAGGTCGAAAATGAAAGCGAAGAAGAGGCCATGCGACGCTGGCAAGAGCACTATCTTCGTGTTGACAATTCCATCATATATGATTTGTTTGGTGGTGTGATGCGCTCAAGCTGCGTCTGCTCCTCCTGTGGCAAGGTATCCCTGACATTTGACCCATTCCTTGACCTCTCACTTCCGATGATTCCCGGTGCGAGGAAGGCCGCAACAATTGAGTCCATGCTGAAGATTAGCTTTGATGAGGCGGAAGAGAAATTGCGTGGGGGCAATCAGTTGCTTTGCGCGCGTTGTAGACGACTGCGAAACGGGACACGCAGCGTAAAAATCATACGGTGGCCCAAAATTTTAGTGTTGCATTTAAAGAGATTTGACGACACAGGGAAAAAGAACTCAGAACCCGTCGTGTTTCCGGAGTCTTTCATGACGCACGGCAACAGTCCAATGCAATACCAATTGTACGGTGTTGTCTGTCACAGCGGATCGGAAAACTGGGGTCACTACACTAGTTACGTGCGCACGTTTTCAGGACGCTGGTACTACTGCAACGACGCAGTAATTAGTTTGTCAACTGTCACGGAGGCTATGCAGGCATTGACAACGGCGTATATTTTATTTTATGCTGTAAAGTAGGCGTGTTTTCCACTAACGCACTCTAGTGATATGCATATCTATATATATATTTCTATATGTATGCAAATGTATTTATTTACACATTTACAGTTGGCTCTTGTTGACGAGAAGACATCAGAATCAACAAAGGGAGAAAAGATGCAGCCGCAAATGTTTACAGGTGGTGGGGTGGATGCGGCTTGTGTATTATTGCTGGAAAGAAAGACAGCGCCAGCCAGAACTCAGTGAAATCGGAGGGTCATAACGACATTAGTTTGGACGTCACTTCAATCAACTTTTTTTGATTTTTTTTTTTTTTTCTTATATATATATATATGTGTTCTGGCCCTCCCTGTCTCGGGGTCTCACTGATTTTTATTTGAGCAAATGAAAACTGTAAAGTGTGCGGTGCGGGCACTGAAGGCGTGTTGTATGTATCCGTCTCACCGTTGCATTTCTCGTTTTTTGCTTTCTTCTTTGTATTGTTTTATATTTTGAGCGCCTCAATTTGAGGTGGCTCCTTCACTGGGCGGCGATGACGGCGGGAGCAGCATAGACACTTCTGGCGGGGCAGGGCAGGCGTGTCGATGAGTCCCACGCCAAAACGCGAAGGTGCGAGAGGAGCGAGGAGAGGAATAGGGAGGGAGGGGAAATGCAGCGCAGGCCTGAGGAGGGAGGGAGGGAGGGAGAGAGACCTTTTTTTTTTTTTTTTTTTAAATTTGTTTGCTCATCCTCCTTCCCCCACTCCACCCCACTCCACCCCACACGCCTCCACCTCATCGATGTTTATTTGCCTCCATTGCGTTATTTTCATCACCCGTTTTTGTAAATATTAATTCGTTTGTGTTTTTGTTTACTTTTTTTTTTTTTTTTTTTTCTGTTGTTGTTTTGGTTTTACATATATATATATATATATATATATATATACATATATATATATAGATCACTTTATGTATGCATGTGCTGCTATATGATTTTTTTTTCTTTTCTTCCACCCTACATATATATATATGCATAGGGTGCGTGCGCTTTTATGTGATATTTCTTTTTTTTTTTTTTTTTTTTTTTTTTCATTTTTTTGCTGATTGTATGCCGTGTTCTCTCCGTGACTGCATGTGTGCGTGCAGTTGTTGGTTGGTTTTATCGTCCTTTACTTTGTCAAGTGGTGGCGGGAGTGATGACGATTCCTACAGAATTTATTGGTGTCTGCGTTATAGAAAAGAAGAAGGAGAAACAAAGAGGGCGTGTGTGTATTTGACGAGGATTTTCTGCGAAACATTGACGCAATTGACGTTTTAACTTTCTTGCAAGTTTTCTTTTTTTTTTTTTTCTTTTTTTCGTGCCACAGAAGAACTTCTTTTTGTAAAAAAAGAAAGGAAGAGAAACAAACAAAAAAAAAAAAAAACTTCGAACTTTGTTATTATTATTATTATTATTATTATTTTTGCAAGAGAAGCGTAAAGCGGCACAAAGTGAGAGTAAAATTTGTGCCCGTGTTTTGTAAAATGGAGGCACCGTGTTGTGTGAAGCATGCACGCGGGGATGTGCGTCTTTCTGTGCGTGTATGTTTTTGTGTGGGTAATACATGTGTGTGTCTCGGTTGCTTGGTGTCTTTCATGTGTTTGCATTTCTGCCGGCAACTTCTCCTTCCTCTTGGAAATAAAAGGCAAAGCGACCACATTACGCATTCCCTTCTGCCCATATAAGTTCCCTTCACACATATACACACGTATACACATATATATATATATATATACACATATATACATACTGAAATACCGACAGACACACATATAGTTTTTGCATTAGGCCCAAATCATAGGAGATTTGGAGCTACGGTTGCTGGCATTTGGGTTGTGTGGGCAGTTTTACTTGCTTGCGGATTTGAATTGCGCTCACAGTCATTATCGCGTAGTGTTCTCTGCTTTTGATTATAAGGGGGCAGGTGAGAGTGAAGGAGAAGAAGCGTCCTGCAGACCATCAGAAAGGAAAGGAAAGGAAAAAAAAGAAAAGGGTATTAGGAAAGCAAATATTCAGTTAGGGAGAGAAAGAGAGAGAGAGAGAGAGAGAGAGAGAGATAAAGAAAAAAAAAAAAAAAAACGAAGAAATCGGAAGGAAACAATGGGGGAAACTGTGTTTGAATTCAAAGTGTTGGACCCGGAGCAGCGCAGGGGAACTGGCGCTCTTGACCTCACCTACTGGACATATCGGATCCGTGCCTCCACGACTCTCTCAACATACGCGCAGAAGGATTTGGAGGTTGTGCGGCGCTACAGTGACTTTGAGTGGTTTCGCGCCCAGTTGTGCGAGGCCTACCCGTATTGCATCGTCCCGCCCATCCCAGAGAAGGATGTGCAGGGAACACTTGACAAAATTGTGGGGTCCGGCTCGCAGAGCGCCAGCCGTCTGAGGGACTACCGACAACGCGCCCTGAGGAAATTTCTTGTGCGGCTTGGCGCCCACCCACGGCTGCACACTTCGCATCTTTTGAAGGACTTTTTGGAGATGAATGAGGACGAATGGGAACGAAAAATGAAGGCATCCGCGAAGAATTCTGAGGGCTTTTTTACCTCCTCACTTGGCGAAGGCGTCAATCACGCCTTCACGAGGCAGTGGAATACTTCTGGCGCCGTGGCAGAAGCGGGTGCTGCTTATACGCGTGTGGTAACAAACACCAATGCAACCCCCCAGGTGTGGGAGGAGACACGTCTGTATATTCAACAACTGGAGGATAGCATAAAGATGCTGCGGGAGCGATTGCAGTTGCTTGTTGACCGCCGTCGAAACACCAGTAACGCCTTGCATGAGTTTGGTGTAGCCTTTGAAAAGGTTGGAGAGATAGAGAGGGGGATTGAATCTACGCCGCTCAGCAACGCACTGATCGCCGTGGGGCAGCACAGTGAACAACTCTTCTTTATATATAGTGATTATGCCAATGAGGAAATGAAACAAGTGGTTGAAACGCTCAATTACTACTGTGGTATGTGCGCTGCCGTGCGTGAGACACTTCGAAGGGTTCATAACAGGTCACATTATGTGGAGTCGCTCCGACAACATGCAGCTGAGGTTGTTGCCCAAAAAGAAAGGGCGTTGGAGAAGGGCGGACAGGCCGGGCGGGTTGCACGACTGGAAAGTGAGCTGGCCGGGTTGGAAGATCGTTTGGGCGCCGCAAAGAGAGAACTGGAGGCAGGCGAGACCATCTTGAAGGACGAACTACGCCGCTTCCACCAGGAGAAGCAGTACGACGTGAAGGCCATCCTAAAGAACTTTGCAGAGCTCCAACTAAAGTACGCGGCACGAATGAAAGAGACATGGGAAAGTTTGCGCCCCACCGTGGAAGCGGTTCAATTGGAGGGTGAGGGAGGCGGCCAAGGGAATGCCTTACGGTAAAACACCAATTCGTTCCATCCTTCTGCCGCCAAAAAAGAGTTGTATCCGGCACACACCCCCTACAGTGTGCATACAGACTTTTTTTTTTGTTTTTGTTGGGTGGCCCACATCTCCTTTTCTCGGTTTGCTTGTTGTTCCTGAGATCACTGCCATCACAATTTCTTTTTTTCGTAAAGAGGAGAAGATACATATTATTTATTTATTTATGCCCTTTTTTTCTTACTTTTTCTAAAGGCTTTGTTTTGTTGTTGTTGCAGCTGCTTTTTCTTGAGAGAACCCTGGGATTATCACTGCTCGTAGTGTTTTGGGTCTCTGTGTGAATGAGGAGAACGGCCTTAAAGAGAGAAAGAGAGAGGAAGCGAGTTTTTTTTTTTTTAAATCTTGTTTTACTGGTCTTGACGTTTTTATTTGGGCAATGCCTTCTTATATTCTGTGTGTTCGAGGATGTCCCTGCGTGTTTTCCTTCTGTAATTTTGTGATTTGCGCACTCGCTTTGGTCATTCGTGGGTCTTTTCACAAGCACTTCAAGGAATAGGACTTTCTGCATCTTGGCTGCTGACCGCAACATGCGGCGGGGGTCATTGCATCCGGACGATCTGGTGGATGCGGTTGAACACTGTCGTCTTCACAAAAAGAGTATACTGCAGGGGTGCATGCGCATCTGCACCCCTTCCAAGAGGTTATGACGAGGGGAATGAGGTGGGATATGGGAAATACTGCGTCAGCACTCGTTTTGTACCGAACCCAGCGACTCTTTACTGTAAATTTTATTCAAGGGCGTTTGGTGGCTGCCTCGAATGCCTGTGGCCATTATGTGGGGATTCCAACGGCTCACATTCCCACTGGAGTGGTGCAATGGGTCTGCATCCACACAACCATGTGTGTATGCCCATACAGCAGTGGGGATGCTGCAACATTGACGTGGCGGTGATGAGGATAACTCCCTATATTCAGCATTTTTTTTTGTTTTTTTAGTATATCCAATAAATTGGCGGGATTGCGCCGTTGATACGCCACTTTTCTGGCTCTGGGGAGCCACGGCAATCGCCATTGTTGTGATCCTTCATTGGCTATCCAGGATGATGATAATATCATGTGGTTTTCCGTCACGGACCACAGGATCGCTGTGCTTCAACCAGCAACAGGATTTGCCTTGGATGCCAAGGACCCACCCGTTGCGGACGGTGCCTGGAGAAATGTAAATGCTCTGTGGTTTTGGTCTTCACTCCTGAGTGAAACCGTGATATGCTCTTTGCCTTTTTTTTTCTCTGCACTCTCCTCGTCGGCTAGGAATATGTATGAGGGTGCGCTTTCAGTGAAGCCTGTTCCTTTCTGAAATCTAATTCGAGTGTGGCCCACGCAGTGCTGCCCCAGAGTTTTCTTTGACTTTTTTCTTCAACTCGCTGTGCTCACCTTCATGATGCTTGCAGCCCTTTTGGTTGTTTTTATTTTTATTTTTTTCTTCTCTTTCTCTATCGGGGAGAGTGAACAGGGACCGATCGGATGAAGAGCTCAAACCGCAGGCGTTTCTAACGTCCCGGAGCAAATTTCTTGAAGGCATGGAGCGGCCCGGCTTTTCGGCGTGAGTGGGGGAGGGGGTCATCGTTTGTGATGATGATACGATCTTTCTTTTTTTTTTTTTTTCTCTGAGCTGTTGCTACACCGTACTATCGAGCATTCCCTTTTACAGATTCTTCTCCCTTTTTTTCACTCCGTGAGTATGTGTCTCTTGTAATTCGCCGCAGGGAAAACGGTAGAATCACAAAGAGCGCAATGAGAGTGTATGGACTCTTATTGCTGATGTGTACACTTCTCGGCACAACCACCGCAACGGGCAGGCTCGGCACGAAATCCTCTGAGTTTACCTCCGTGGCACCCGAGTCTCGTGGGATAGAAAGTTTTCGGGTTGTGATTTACCTGAACGCCACGGCGTGCTCCGCGTCAGAGGAAATACCACAGACTTTTTTTGTAGCATTTGAGGAGGACTTACTTGGGGGCGTTCTCCCTGAAATTTCTTCTATGTGTGGTGCTTCCTCCGCGAGTCCATCGTTGTCCTGTTTGGCGGTGTGTTCTATTCATTCTCCCTCTCAGGAAGTAGCGTTCACTGAACATTTTGGAGGGGCAGGGGCGAGCTTCTTCCAACATCCCACAATTATCTGCGAGTGGAAAGCCGACGGGTCGGCGCAAATGCCGATGGGTTTTTACCCAACTTGCCGTAAGCGCGTTCAGGATTTGTACGTCATGGAGAACGCGTTGGAGGTAATTAACGCAAAAAAATCACACAAGAAGAGAAACAGGTACATTTTTGGACGTTCTTCCGAGGTATATTACAAAATGACAGGCGATGCGCGTCATTTGGTGGCAGTCGGTGGGGACTGTTACCTCACTGATTTCTCCGCTGAGTCAGCGAGGAAAATGTGCGGTCGGGTGACGTGCCTGGAAGCTTCCATGATTGTTCTGACGGCTGTTATAGCGCTCATGGTGGTTGTTGCTGTGATGTACCTCTGCCGCCGGCAACTCTTTGTTCATTTCTTTAATTTCGGTCTCCGCGACGGTGAATCGAGCACGTCTTCACAGCTTATTGTACACTTACCGGATAAAAATGAGAGTCATAGTAGCACGGCATACGAAGCGTGGAAAAAGTCAACGGAGTCACACACGCCTCCCGCTTCACGCCTGCCCGTTTCGTTTGGGGATTCTAACGCACCCCCATCCAGGTCCCCAGGCTCAAATGAAGTGGACTTTACCAAAATGGACAAGGTCTTGGCCAATGCGTCGCCAAGAACTGAGCAGAGCGGTGGCTTCTCAGATCGGAGGCAATGTTTAACGATATCCCGTACTTCTTCGCAAAGCCATTTTTTAACACCTTGGCGATATCGACCACCGCGTTTAGGTAGTAATGATGTTGCCGTGAGGGAGGGCAAAAAAATAGATGGTTTGGCTGCGTCACACCAAGAGAAGGCTTCGCCCGAAGCTTGCGAGGTTGACATATCGAAGGAAGAGCGTGAACAATTGCAGCGTCAGCGATCATGGCTCAGAGAGCACGTGATAGGCCTCGACGCAATTTAACCATCAACATCAATGGGCGCGCCATTTACCTATTTTTTTTTTTTTTTGAAGTTGTAAACCGGATCTTCGGTGAGCCATATATATATATTTGCATGCGCTTATGTATTTGATTATGGAAGTTAAAAGTATTGTAGTGATTCATCTTGAATACCCTGAATTGCTTTTTTTTTTTTTTTTTTTAATTTGTATTCTGTTGTGCGCTTGGAGAGGGGAAGGGCGATGTATTTTTACTCATAAAATATTTTTTTTTCTTTTTTTCGCTGACACGATAGTAAATTGAAGGTGGAGTGACAGGAATCTTCCCACATACAAATACGTAGAGGTGTAATATTTCAAAGACGGAGGGAGTTGATGAAGTCTTCTCTGGCCTTTTCTGTCCGGCATGCGGTTGTCCCAGTGATAGGATGTAATTTACTTTTTCCCGTCCGCCGCGTGTATTGTGTTGGGCAGAACTACGCGGACCACGCGAAGGAAATGGGTGGGCAGGTTTCCAAGTCCAATCCATTTTTCTTCACAAAGCCCCCTGATGCGGTTGTCAGTGGTGAGACGAACCATACGGCGGCAATGGATGTCAACATCCGTTATCCTCCTCAGACCAACAACTACCAGTACGAGGTGGAGCTGGTTGTTGCCATTGGCGAAAGCCAAGGTGGCAGGGAGAAGTACAGGGCCATTTCTCCTCTAGAAGCACACACAGTCATCTACGGCTACGCCGTGGGTCTTGACATGACACGACGGGATTTGCAGTTGGAAGCAAAAAAGAATGGGAAGCCGTGGGATTTGGCGAAGGGTGCTGACGAAAGCGCTCCACTCTCGGCCATCGTACCCGTGAAGTTCATTCGAGAAAAGGCATCCGCTTTGTTTTATGCGACGGATGCGAATTACAGAGAAGCGATTAATGCAAAAGCTCAGGGAGGGCCCACTGTTCTTCGTCGGGGAGAAATTGAGCTGCGTGTGAACGGGGAATGTCGGCAGAAGGGCAACTTGTCATCATTTGTCACCCCCATCGACGAGCTGCTCTCTATTTTGTCGCATTCCATTGAGCTGGCGCCCGGCGACCTCATTTTCACTGGAACTCCGGCGGGTGTTTCTGCCGTGAAACCCGGCGACGAGGTACGGGCAACGATTGAAGGGGTTGGTGAAATTACTGCGCGGCTGCACTGATTCAAATATAGTTTTAATTTCAAATTTTTTTTTTTTAACTGTTGGCGCTGCTGCGTGTGTGTGCGTGCGCAAAGGGTCTCGTTGCAATGTCTGGGGGAACTGCCCAACCCACCGACTCTCTTATGTGTTCATGCATGCTTCGTGTTTCATCTTCTTTTTCCCCTCTTTTTTTTCTTTTTGTCTTTTCCCGCCTTTTCTTCGTCGATGGAGAGAGAAGTGATATTCCGAAGGGAGCGAGACGGGAGGGTGGTGGTGGTGGTGTTGACAGGTGACCGTCACACACACAGACACACACACACACACACACACACCAGAGAAAGCAACACACAGACACATCACAAAAGGGAACGAAGCCAATAAAAGGGAATTTTTTTTTCTTTTATACACGACTAAAAAAGAAAGGGGGAAAAAAAAAGGTTTTGTTTACTGCGGCTGTGTGCTAGTGCCGTTGCTATTTAGTTTTGGGTGCGACCGCCGCCCACATTTTCACGTGTTGCAGTTTGTTTTTTGGTTGTTTGTTTCTTCTTCTTGTTGGTTGTTTTTAGGTGATTTGCTAGTCTTTTTTTTTTTCTTTGTGTGCACGTTCGCCGTGATTTTTTTTTTTTTTTTTTTTTGAAAGTCTTCCGTTTTTTATTTTATTTTTATTTTTCTTCTGGCCGCGACATCTCGTTTATTCGTCGGTTTTTTTTTTTTTTTTTTTTTTTTTTTGCAGCCGCTTCCACGATCTTCGTATTTCTGCCTGGCTGTGGGACCCGTCACGCACGCAGCTGCGGTGCCAACAAGAAAGAAGCAAGGAAGAAAAAAAAGAAAAAAAACAACAACATCAAATATGAGTGTACAGTCCGAGGTACAGACGGAGAACTCCAAGCAGCAGCTGAAGGCTGTGCAGTGCCAGAGAAATGATCCCGATAAAGTACTAGAGCCACTGGAAAAATTATGCATTTCACTTGTGATGGGGGTTGAACCATATCTTCGAAGTTTTGATGCCGCGACGGCGATACCAATTTTGCTTTGCATGACAGAAAAGGAGTTTTTTAGCTTTTGCGGGGACACCATGACGATGCTCCTCCGTGCACTTGCACTCATTATGGAGTATGTTCCAAGTGCCTATGAGAGCGTGCATCTGTACCACAAGCGGTTGATGAAGTCCGTCTGCCAAGTCCTTTCCCGGACTCTTTTGGCAAAAATGAAGTACAACAACACAGATAATGTGATGCTTTTGGAGGAGTCTCTTCGGCTTATTCAATTTATCACCAAGGATGAGGGCAACATTTCCGTTCTGCGCTTTGGTGTGACGGACGTTATACGGATAGCCGCCTCTGAGAACACATTGCTGGCGCGTCAGGCCTTTGATGTGCTCGTCACCATCTGTTCCAAAATTATCTTGCCGTCGGATGTGGAAAAGTTAAATATCATTGGGCTGTCATCATTTCTCATTTGTGGGCAGAAGAAGAAAAGTAAGAAGGGTTGTCTGGAGTCGTTGGATTCTCACGGAAAGATAAGGGTGT